>NC_079396.1:3550532-3595532 GCF_029220125.1 Pseudoliparis swirei
CAGTGAGTGACAGCGTGACAGAGGAGCAGGAGGCGGGGCTTAGCTAAAGGTCAAATGGCAGGTGTACGATGGTAGAAAATGGCTCGCCGGCTCTAATAATTGATCTAAGAGTGATCCGTCGAGGCTAAATTCAAAGAGCACTTCTTTTTTTTAAATGTTCAACAACAGCATTATGGATTGTTTCACACTGGATCTAAGACCCGATGGCTTCATGTCTAACAGTAGAGATGATCCCACCGTTTTTTCGCCATCTATTCAATGTTATTGTCCATGAACATGTATAAGGACCTATTGTCCGAGGTCATGGAGCCTGTGGTCAGGATTCTCCTTCCTCTCTAAACCTCTCACACTTCTCCGGCCACACAGTTGACCTCCTGAACTCCACATGGTAAACAAATCCATTTTTTACTGAGATTACTTTGCGTCTCAGTTCTACTCTCCACACAGAATACGATGCACACTATAATGCATCTAGATGTGCAGAGTGTATGAACTATATGGCGTAAAATCTATATAAAGTCACCGTCCTGGTTCCATTCTATATCAGAGGGGCGATTCATAAAAAAATCCTGCAGGTAGGACTTGACACACCGGCGTGGTGGAACGTGGTTCATTGCATCAAATTTGTATATATTTATATATATATACATTTATATTTATAAATGGATATATTTATAGAGATATTTATAAATGTGTATATATATATATATTTTAAATATTTATATTTATATAGGGGGAGGGGGTCAAGTCTGCGGTATCATCACGTTCACATTTGCCTCGCATGAAATAAAATAAGATGCAAAGCTACCGACGGCGTAGAATTCTCAGCCAACTTATCCTGGAGGTTTTTTATTTATTGTTATTAGTATTATTGATTGTATCTTTAATATATGTGGGATTTAAAAACAATTTTTTTTCACCGTGCATGGTGGATTTGAGCGATAGTTTAAAAAATGCTAATGTGTATCTGTAATGATCCAGAGGTCCGAGGTGCGTGACCCCGCTAATGAAATCCATTCAGAGGACAAAAGCCTATCGATTGTGTTCGTGGTTCTCCACGAGGGAGTCACGGGCCGGGTGGGTGCTGAGGGGGGAGGAGGGGTTCACTGCAGGGCAATGCAACTACATAAAACAATGTGCTCCCAGATATTATATTAAAGAGTGTTTAATAAGGTTTTGCTTTTGGCAAACTGCCAGTAAAGAATTGAACTGTGGTAATAGAGCGGTGGTGGTAGTGGTGGTAGTGGTGTTAGTGGTGGTGGTGGTGGTTGTGGTGGTGGTAGTGGTGTTAGTGTTAGTGGTGGTGGTGGTGGTGGTGGTGGTGGTACCTCTATACTGGATCTGCACCGGCTCACATAGCTTATAGTAAAAGAATCAAACAAATTAATTAGAATTTTTTACATTCTATGAACTGAGATAAAGATATTAAACCAGTTAGAGTCCAGACACAAGGCCTGTGTGTCTGGTATTTAGATCAGATGTAAACGTGTAGGAGAACCCGAGGAAAGAACCAGAACATGCTGGAAAATGTTGCGGGTGAAAGAAACCCGGGTCCTGCTGCTGGCACCGCGACCCGACCCCCGTATATATGGATGACAATAGATGAATAGATGGCAAAAAAGTAGGAAAATTAATGGAAAATTGCAAGATTGGCATAAAGCAGTCCTACTTATTGAATTCCCACCATGATCCACAAGGGCCTACTCCTGAAAGAGGACCACCGCCAGGGTGGGAACACGTTGGTGTCGTGACGCCGGGCAAATTAATATCGTCTCGTACAAATATGAAAATAGAACATCGTGAGGATATGCATAATGATTGTCTGGTTATTGGATTACCTTCACATCATAAACATGAATCGTTCTAGCTTCAAAAAAAAACATGCCGCTCTGAAAGACATGCAAGCGTATGAAAAAGAAACTCGTCCCACCCTTCATAAAATTGTTTTTTTTTAAATCCTCAAACTGCACGAGATGAATAAAACATGACTCGGTAATTGACTGTCCATTATGAAACAGCAGGAGACGTGAAGGCAGAGCTGCAGAGAGGCTCCAGAGACTAATGAGCTAACTGTGGGCCGACTGCAGTAATTGGGTCAGTCGATAGCCCTGTGTGGTGCTGCTGCTGGTTCTGAGGAGCCCGGAGACATCCGACGACGTCACGGTCCTCAGCGCACCGACCGCATGGGTCGGCTCGCTCACCGGACCCGAGTTAGGGGATGAAAAATACCCATGACCACATAAAGTGATGCAACCGGGTCAATGAAAAGCACTGCAGCAGAGATCAGTGTGAATGAAGATACTGCTGTGTAAAACATGTTATGGTAGCTATATTAATCATATATATATATATATACAGGACTGTCTCAGAAAATTAGAATATTGTGATAAAGTTCTTTATTTTCTGTAATGCAATTAAAAAAACAAAAATGTCATGCATTCTGGATTCATTACAAATCAACTGAAATATTGCAAGCCTTTTATTCTTTTAATATTGCTGATTATTGTTTACAGCTTAAGAAAACTCAAATATCCTTAAATATTAGAATATCATGAAAAAGTATACTAGTAGGGTATTAAACAAATCACTTGAATCGTCTAATTAACTCGAAACACCTGGAAACACATTTTCAAATGTTTGATTTTGTTTTGCTGTTATAAATCTTTTTTTTACTTGGTCTGAGGAAATATTCAAATTTTATGAGATAGGATTTTAGAGTTTTCTTAAGCTGTAAGCCATAATCAGCAATATTAAAAGAATAAAAGGCTTGCAATATTTCAGTTGATTTGTAATGAATCCAGAATGCATGACATTTTTGTTTTTTTAATTGCATTACAGAAAATAAAGAACTTTATCACAATATTCTAATTTTCTGAGACAGTCCTGTATATATTTACATATATATATAGAGAAATATATATATATATATATTTACATGTATATATACTTGTATATATATATATATATAAATATATATATTTATATATATATAAATATAAATATGTATTTATATATATATTTATATATGCATATATATATATATATATAAATATTTAGAAATATATATATTTAATATGTGCATATATATAGATATATAAATATAGAGAAACATATATATATACATGTATATATACTTGTATATATATATACATATATAAATATATATATATATTTATATACATATTTATATATATACAGTATATAAAGAAACATATATATATAAATATAAATATATATATATATAGATGCATATATAGAAATATATATATATTTACATGTATATATATATAAAGAAACATATATTTATATATTAATAGATATAAATATATATATATATATATACACATATAACCCTACCCTAACCTAACCCCATCAAACTGAACTCTACCCTAACCCCATCAAACCTAACCCCAACCCCTCTAGTTTCTAGAATCCTCTCATGTTCATTCCTATTTTACCCATTCCAGCTTCTTCATTGTGCCAGCTTCTTTTGTCATTATTTTTGGTCTGAAATTTATTCTCAAGGTCTATAATGTGTAATTCAGAGAGTTGAGGTATGCTGCGTGTGAGCATGCTGAATGTGTTCATGCTGCCAGGCTGAGTGGGCGTCGACACGAGACACTAGTGCACATTCCTTTCTAGTTCAGGGTTTGCAGCTCATCTTTTCCTTTTTTTAAGTTTTCATTCGGAATTATGGACGTTTAGAAAAAACATAAACCGTATGAGAGGGTGGGACCAGAGGGATGGGTCGTGTTGCGTTGGCCTCCGCGCTGCACTGACGCTAGTTATCACTGAAGGGGTTGTGTACGTTACATTTATCACATGTTCAACATATTGTTTCTGCTGCTTTGTCTTTTTACCTTCGCATTGAAAATGCGGAAGGTTATGTTTTGATCGCCGTGTATTTATTTATTTATTTATTTGTATGCGTGTTACTCGCATAACTAAAAAAGTTTTAAACCGAATCTCATGAAATTTGGTGGGATGATTGGTTTTTATCCGGGGACCATTTGATTAGATTTTGGGATTGATCGGGTCAAAGGTCAAGGTCATGAAAAGGTCAAAATCTTCTTTTTACCATAGCGCGGTCAATTTGTATCCAATTGGCATGCAACTAATGCCAAAATGTTCATAATTCAATGCCCAATCTTGTGATATGCGAAGGTATGCGCTCGACCGAGTGCCCGTTCTAGTTCTTCGTGTTTTCGGCTGCTTTTGTTCTCCGATTGCTGTAATCAGGGACTTCTTTTGAGATGTCACTCCTTTGTCTTTTTTGGTCGTGAATACTCATATTAGTAAATTCTAATTCTCTCCTAATCATAATACAAATGAAACATGTGACAGATGAAAAAGTGTCAGAGTCTGTAATAATAATAATAAATCCTGAACACAGTTTTTCCTTCAGAGATCTCGTCTCAAGATGAATCCCCTTCGCATATTTTTTTATATCTGCGCGTATTGATCGATGTCAGTCAGTGTCAGGAAATCTGTTTTCTGGCATGAGAACCCAAGTGTTCAGAATTTTTGGCCGCGAGTTTACTCTGCGGACTATTTCTGGTTTATTGGCGCCATTCGCGCTAGACGCGCTGGAGAGGAGGCGTGGCTTATCACCTCGATAGTTTCTGGCTCAGTCCCCATGAAAAATACGGACTTCACCAGTTGGTTGAGTGTAAGAGGCTGTGAGGGCTTGAAATATCATATCGCGATACCATGACAACGTACACAAATATTGTGTCCCATTGTTGGGGTTTATCTTACAGTTTTTACTTCCTGATTTGAACGTCTTCCAGGCTCCTCCCTCACGAGGCGAGACGTCGTTTTAAAATAATCTATTCACAAGTTTCTATCGAAACGGCTTCAGTAATAAAAAAATAATGTTTGATGAATAAATCTGAGGAATATTGTCTCTGCTTGCATGTTTTTATGTTCCATCTTTAATCCTTAATGTTGTTGCGTAAAATCGAATTTAGCGTACTGAACACCCGCGTGCCGTACGTTAAACATTGCCGTGTTTCACGTCACATTGCTATGAATTGTGGGAATAACTTCAGAAAAGAAGAAAAAAAAACACTTTCGGACATATTGAAAGGATATTAGTTATATATTGTTTTTTATTGTTAACCAAAAAACGCGGCAGCAAAAAAAGAAAATCAGAAACTGGGTCGTTCAATCTGGACAAACATCTTTATTTCTGGTAATGCATCTATACACTGTACATTCAGTCACTGTAGTATATAAGCATAGCTATTTTCAAACATAATCTCATAAAGTCCTTTACTTTACAATATAGTCCGTGTCGTGAGAGAAGAGGAAGGGTTTTGCTGAAGGAGGGATGAGGAAAAAAAAGGCGTGAAAAGATGAGGGGAAACGAGGAGGATGGATGAAGAAGCTAAGCGTTTTTTTGTTTTTCATACTGTATATGTGGCATTAATGAATGGGAGAGCATTTACCTCTTACATAAAAATAGTTCTAGAATTGTAAGGTTGATGTAGTATTAGCAGCAGCACAGGGCTAAAAGTATACATGAGGATGAGGAGGAAACAATCTGTGTGTGTGTGTGTGTGTGTGTGTGACCCATACGCTAGGCCTGCTATCTGATACTGAACATACGGTTAAAAATATAGATATGAACTGGTGAAAAAAAGTCATTCAATATAAAGACTACAGTAAAAAAAAGAAAAAAAGAAATGTATTTAAATGTTTTATGAAGGGAATATTCTCTTACGCACTGCTGTTGAGTTCAAACACAAAGAAGAAAAAAAAGAATAAACAGTTATTGTAAGAAAAGATTTCATTTAAAAAAGAAAAAAAAGATAAAACACAATGTACATATATTATACAATATTGTAAATGAAAAATATTTACATTTTGTAAATTCTTATTCAAATCTTCACACTGGCTAGTTATGCGTCTATTAATTATGGACTGTTATTGCTGCTTTACCGTCCATCATTTAGCAAAATGGTTCAACAAGACGCCGTTAAACTAATTTTTTTTAACCTTTTTTTTTTGCGCTGGGAGAGCGAAGAGCCAATGTCGTTGTCGCCTCCCGTCTTTTGTAGAAAACCGCGAGTAAAGTAAACTACCGTCGACTCTTTTGAGTGTAAAAACAACTACAAAATGTACCAATTTTATTCAGTGTCGATAATGTTATGTAAGAAAAGGGCTTTTTTAAAGTAATGCCCTCTTTATTATCCTCCACGGTCTTTATATACAACCCAAAAGTAACAATTCGCCTGAAGCAAGTGGCTTTTTTTCGAGATCTTCTTTAAAAAAATTGTTTTTGAACATGCATATCATTGATATTTCAAATGAGGACAATACAGCACTCGACACGTCTCAAGCGTGTAGCGTTTTTGTTCGACTCTTCTCTGCACGACGTTTGTAAACTGGTCGGTTTTTAAGAATACTGATTAAAAAAAGAGCTGCTGAGCGAAGGGGAAGGGGGCTTTTAATTTGAAAACCTGCAAACAGGAAGTTGATGAGAGGCCCAGCCCTGACAGCTTAGTCATCAGTTTTCCTACTCTGGAAACCTTTGGCCCACATCCAGGCACTTGAGGTTGTCCAGCATTGCATCAACTTTATTGTTCTTCTTAGTGTGAAGTTCTTTTTTTTCGTAAGAGCAATATAATATGTTTTTTTATTTTTTATTATTACCCTTGTTCCTCTTCTAAATAAGACAAATTGCTTTTTAAATTGCATAACACAATAAAAAACCTTTTACATGTACAGCATCAATGCCCAATAACTGACTCTTTAAGTATGGCAAACTCAAATTTTCATGCATAAAGAAAATGAGTTTTCAATTTATAAAATAAAGAAGAAAAAAAAAAGTCAACATAACAAGACAAGCAATAAAATATCTCCACGTTTTTAAAAACATCAACAACTCCCAAAAAATAAAGGAAATGTAGCATTTAAAAAAAACACAATGTACATTCTGATTGCATTGTACCCACTTGTGTGACGCCTTTTGGAATAAAATCAGATTTTATTCTTCCGAAATGTGACTTTTTTGTATTTTTTTTAGGTTTCCGATAAAAAAAGTTTGCATGCTTTTTAATTATTTATTATAATTTTGTCAAATTGTTTTCGGGGAGTCTTAACCGGGCGACGTTTGTGTCAATTATAAACAAAATTTAAAGCGGGAGAGAAAAACTTTCCAATAAATCCCAGAATGCATCAACAAGCAACAGGCAGAGCCTCTTTGTTCTTTCCGTTTATTTACAAGACTTTTGCCTTTTAAGGAGAAAAAAAAAATAGAACAATAGTATTTATTCGAGAGATGCATATAATCAACAAAATGCTTACTGGATTTTTTTTGTTATATGGTATAGCAGTCATGTATACAAGGATGTTCTCAAAGGAAAAGAAGGGAGACAATAGTGGGGAGTACAATGCGGTATAACAGTATCTCGTTATGACAAAGTGCGATTCATTATTGTAAAGTCGGAAAAAAAAAAATGAAACAAAACAACAACGTACATTTATATTTACATACCTTAATTTAATTTTTAAAAAATGTGGTTGTGTTGCCGAGGGCGCCCCCCCGGGCCCACTATGACATCGTAGGTGATGGCGTCGGATGTCTCGGATGGAGCGACAAAAAAGAAAGAAAAGAAACACGCCGGCCTTCGTCGCTCGAGACCAGAAAACAAGCCCCGCCCCCTCTCATGACATCTGGAGTATTTCATCTTTACAAGATACACACTTCTAGGGTTTTGACCCTTAAAAATATCAAACGGCAACCAGTGTGTTCGAGTTATTGTTGGGAGCAATCTGTCGGATATTGGTGTGTGTATAAAAACAAGTGCTCTTTAAAACACGACACGTTTTGTTTTTCTTCCAATTCTCGACGCGGGGGGGGGGGGGGACATCAGCGCTCGGAGAAATAAATGATTTTATATAAAAACAAATGGGAAGAGAAAAAAAAGCTGTTTTTCCATCCTCAGTGGAACCACGACAAAACCCTCCCCCCGGTGGCAGCGTGGGGAACTTCACTTTTCTTGTTGTTGTTGTTAATCTTCCGATGAATTTCTTATCATATTTATATTTCTTTAAACTTCCAAAGAGCACAGAGATGCAAAGAAAGCGTCCTCTTTCTTCCTCCTCCTCGTCTTCACACTTGTTACGCCGTATAGTCTATTAAATAGCTGATAGAATGTCTTCAAAAAAAGCCTCCGTCGTCCTCGGCACGAGTCGGTGCGAGAGGCTCCGCCCCCTCCTGGTAGAACTCCAATCGTGTGATCATCTCTCAGCGTGTATTACCATAAGTATAACAAGCACACACACACACACACATAGACACACACACTCACACTCATTCATTGGAAGTCTCGACCTCATTTTTCTCGCCTGCGCTGCTTTTTTCTCTCTCCTCATTGGCGTTTTCGTGCTCCGTGAGTTTGGACGGTGCTTTCGGAGTCAGCGCCGTGTTTTTTTTTTTTAGAAACACCATTTTTCTCCCCGAGGGTGAAACGGGGGGGTCACGTGACTTCCTCGCGGTTCTGGATTACGACGCGGCTCCTTACGACTTCCTTCTCTCCGTCTCTGATCGAGAGTCTTTCTCGCCGTTGGCGTTCCGGAGGGCGAGCGAGGCGGTCGTGTGATGTCACCGACCTGGGCGTGTGTACGTGCGGAGGAAGTTAAGGGAGGGGGGCGGGGAAAAGGGGGCGGAGTCAGGTGGCGCGGTCGGGAATTTTTTCTGGATTCAGTCGTCCTTCGCCGTGACTTGCGGCGCCCCCTGTGGCGACGCCCACCCCCTGCGGCGGCGCCAGTGGCGGCGCCCCCTCCTTTTTGGGCCACAGCTGGTGCTGCAGCTCCTTCACCACCCTCTCCAGGTGCTCCCGGGCCTCGCTCTCCAGCAGCAGGTCGGCTCGGAGCTGCTCGCGGTCCGACTCGGCGAGCTGCAGCTTCATCTGAAGGTCCTCGATCTGCAGGAGCAACGCAGCGGTGAGCGGTGAGCCATTCATATTCATAAACACACCTTTGTTTTTCAAGATCCCACATTTAAAAAAAGGGAATATTTGACATATTTTATGTGGAGGTCCAATCAGGGATTCATGGCCTCCGCCTTTTGGAATAAAATTGGATTTTATTCTTCCGACATGTGACTTTTTTTTTCTTTTTTCAGGCTTCCGATAAAAACAGTTTGCATGTTTTTTTATTATTTATTATAATTTTGTCGAATTGTTTTCAGGGAGTCTTAACTGCTTGAGTGACGTTTGTGTCAATTATAATTACAAAAAAGCATGAGAGAAAAAACTTTCAAACAATTTCCCAGAATGCATCAGCGAGGAACAGGCGGAGCCTCTTCTTCTTTCCGTTTAAGGAAAAAAAACTGAACAATAGTATTTACTGCTTATTTCAAATCAAACGCTTGTCAGAATCCCAACTCCACGCCTCTTTTTTAAAGATCCCACATTTAAAAAAGGGAAGATTTGCCATATTTTACGTGGAGGTCCATTCGGAGCGACCTCATATGAAACCTCTTATTAAAAACACAAGTTATCAGCATGAAGAGGCCAGTTGGAGGTCTGTTTTCCCCCGTTGTGAGATTTGTTTCTCCATGTAAATAATATTCCATATCAAGCTTCAGATGTTTCCAGTAAAAAGAATCTCGCTGATTCCTCATTTTTCTGTTTATTAATGGAGTCTCTAGATATCTAGTTTTATGTCTCTTGTATCCAGCTGGCGTTTAGACACAGGTGGCTTTTTAAAAATAGATTTATTAAAGATCCCCCTCCCCCCCCCCCCTCGACGGCCCCCCCAAAGATGGCCGCTTTGGGAGCGTAACCTCCATCTTGTTTTGTCTAATCTGCATTTCCCATGATGCCGGAGGGAGGTGAACGTCTCTCTTCCTGTTTTCCTTATAGGAGAGGGGGGAGGGGGGAGGGGGGGGGGTTATATCCTCCGTCTGTGCACTTGAGGTTACACCCATTTATTTTTGACTCGAAGAAGAGGAAAACTTTTCCTTTTTTGTTCCCTCCTCTGCAGAACCTTGTGTTTGAGACGGTAAGACTTAATAAAACTAATTTAATTAAGTATTTATATTTATTTCATTTGTGACATGTTGGTCTCTCGACCATCTGAACATGAGACGCATGTTGACCAATAGATTTCCAGGACTTTAAAACAAACACGTTGTGGAATCTACGAGTATACATGAGTAAATACCGTAAATGACAAAAATTTGATTAAAAAGAATAAATATTTATATAAATGTTTATTATGTTTAATTAAACTGCGTACATGATCATATGAATATAACAATAATATATATATATATATATATAAATATATGATAAATATAAAGAAATATATATATACATATATAAATATATGTATATATACAAATATAAATATGTATAAATATATAGATACATATATTACATATATATCTTTTCTAAAAGTCCTGGAAATCAACATTTTAAAATCCCCGGTGCCTTCTCCGGGTTTCCTCTGAGCGTACGAGCCCTGGACGTTCCCGCTCGTCTTCTATCGATCGGGTTATTGATCTCAGGTGTGCGGACCCACCTGAGCCGAGTACTTGGCGCGCAGCCTCCCGGCCTCGCAGCCCTTGTCGCAGACCCGGAGCTGCCGGGCCTGCTCCAGCTCGCGCTTCAGGCGGAGCCGCGACTCGTTGGCCTCCTTCATCTTCTTCTCGCTCTCCACCCGGAGACGCTCGATCTCCTTCCTCAGGTTCCGCTTCGCCTCCGTCGCCTCGCGCAGCTTCTCCTTCTTGGCCACGCGCAGGAACTCCAGCTCCTGGAGGAGGAGAAGAAGAAGACTCATTTACTCACTGGGCTTCATACTAATATTATTATATTTATATGATGGAATTAATCAGAACGTTGGCTTTTTTCCTTCTTCGCCTTTTTTCTCTCTTCATAAATAGATTAAATTATTGAAAAAATTCAGTGTACTGCAATGTTATGTCACCAATGTGAATGCCAGTGGACATAATAATTATTATAATAATAATAATAATAATAATAATGACAATAATACTACTAATAATACTGATAATAATAATAATAATAATATAAAAATAATGACACTGATACTACTAATAATACTTCTGATAATAATAATGTTAATAAGAATAATACTGATAATAAGAATAATGACAATAATAATAATAATAACACTGATAGAAATACTACTAATAATAATGATTATTATAATAATTATGATAAGAATACTAATATTATTCATGATAAGAATGACAATAATACTAATATCAATAATAATAACAATAATACCCATGATAATAATAATGGTGTTAATAATAATAATAATATTATTATTAATAATAATATTAATAATAATGTTAATAATGTTAATAACGATAATAATAATAACTTTATTTATATAGCACCTTTAAAAAAATGAAAGTAAACATTTCAGAAGAAGTACAGGAGGTAAAAGAGACCATGTAGGAGAAATCCAAGGGGTCAAAGTGTGAGGCTTCCTTCCTCTGAATCAGAGACACTTCCACTTCCACCAGATCTGTGGGTCCTCCACCTCAGAGGCTTTATAGACGCTTTCATACCACCGGGGTCAGCTCGGCCAATCACAGCAGCTGCTTTTTCGGATGGATTTTGTATCACTGATGGAAAATGAAAGTGGCATCCCCTCTATCTTTCTAATCGGGATCCATTTTTTACGCCGCTCACACACACACACACACACACACACACAGAATCCTTCGTCGGCATTTTTTTTGTTCCCTGTCCAAAAAAGGACCAAAAATAAAAATGGAAGTCCGGCCTTTCCCCTGCGCGGCTACATCCGCTCCTCCCATTGTTACGGCTCGGCGACTCGCGCTGAGCTTTTTGACTTTTTGTGCTGACGGCGACAATGACTTTTTAAAAAAATAATAAAAAAATCCACTTCTGCATTTCCCCCCCGATGCCGAAGCTCGAGAAGCATCCGCAAACATTGAACAACGTTTCTGCCTCGTCTGATCCTGAAGGAGCTCAGCGTTGCTGTGAGCTGCCGACTCGAGGCGGGGAAACCCCGTACGTACACACACACACACACACACACACACACACACACACACACACAGACACACAGACTCTTGTGTGTACATGTAGCGCGACGGTGTGACATCAGAGACTCTTTGTCACCGGGGCGGCCTCGAGCGACACGGAGGCGGATCGAGGTGAAGCGGCGTGCTCTTATTTGCGCTATGAACATGTCAAATGTATTTCAATGAATAAATAAACAAATAAATCCCCTTTTTATGGTTTGTACAGTCAAAAGTCTGAACATTTTTTTTTTTTTTTTATCGATTTTTCGGGTGGAGAGCAATTTTTTAATATACAAAGATGACTTAACTCCTCTCTTCCATGAAAGTATTTTTTTTCTCCTATTTTTTGGGAGTTTTTCCTGACCCGGTGTGAGGTCAAAGGTCAGGGCTGTCGCATGTGTACAGGATGTAAAGCCCTCTGGAGGCTCATTTCTATCCGTCTACTGAACACACACGTTTAAATCTCACAGGGTGGATAAATAACTGGACGGTGTGTGTGCGTGTGTGTGTGTGTGTGTGTGTGTGTGGGGGGGGGGTCCTACCTGCTGGAGGCTGCGTTTGGCCTGCAGGGCCGATCCCAGCTTCTCCTCCTGCTTCACCCTCATCTTCACGATCTCGTGCAGGAACTTCTCCTTCGACTCTTTGGAGTCCAGGCCGCCGTCCAGCGCCTGCCTCAGGCTCTCCAGCTCCGCCTCCAGGCCCGGCTCCGAAGGGGCGGGCGTGGCCGGGAAGGGCGCGGCGGTGGCGGCGGCAGCGGCTACGGCGGGCGTGGCGGCGCCCTCTACCGACGCGGCGGCGGGCCCGTGGACGCCGCCGGGCGAGCTCAGGTCCTTGGCCGAGCTGCTGGAGGAGGTGAAGGACGGCGACGACAGGGAGGACAGAGACGACGTGACTGTCGGGAACGAGAGGAGAGGGATTAACGGACGTCCTTCGAGCGGTCGAGGGTTCGTGCGGCCGGCGTCGTTTTTTTTCTTTTTTCTTAGCTCTTCGCTCACATTCGTCGCGGCTCTCCACTTCGATGTCCACCTCGGAGTCGCCGTCGTCCTGCGGCGCCGGCGGCGGTTTAGCGGCGGCCGAGGGCGGAGGAGGGCAGCGGGGGGTCTCTGGCGGGGGGGACCGGAGCTCCCCCGTGGCTTTCCTTTTGCGAGGCGGCGGCCGGCAGTCGGCGCCCTCGCCCCCCGGGGGGTCCCCCCCGACACTCGGGTGGGAGGTGCCGGGTGCCGACGGGGACGCCTTCCCCGGGGCCGGCGACGCCGCCGCCGCATTGGGCGCCATCGCTTTCTCCAGACTCTTGTAGTTGTAGAAGCTATAAGAATGAATAAATAGAAAGGACACCGGATCATTTAAACGTCCCGTCTCGGTGACGGTGACGAACAATAACCGTAAATCAAGGTCACGTCAACGGGAACCGCCGAGGTCCGGACCAGATGGTACGTTCCGGTTTGAGCCAATCGGTGAAGAGAGATGTTCTGATGGAAGTGCCCGCGGCTCTTTCCTCCCACTTCATGACAAACTGGGCAGATCAAGAGTCACTGGTGCAGACGCCCGCACGGGCAGCGCCAAGTGGGCGCCCACAGCGTGAGTGTGTGTGTGAGTGAGTGTGTGTGTGGGGGTGGGAGTGTGTGTGTGTGTGAGTGTGTGTGTGGGGGTGTGTGTGTGGGGGTGGGAGGCTGTGTGTGTGTGAGTGTGTGTGTGGGAGTGTGTGTGTGTGTGAGTGTGTGTGTGTGGGTGTGTGTGTGTGTGAGTGTGTGTGTGTGGGGGTGTGTGTGTGTGAGTGTGTGTGTGTGGGGGTGTGTGTGTGGGGGTGGGAGGCTGTGGCATCGTCAGACTTGACCCCTGTGACACCAGCACATCCAGAAGAGGAAGGAGAGGGAGAGGGGGAGAGAGATTCTGAGAGAGACAGAGAGAGACATACACAAAGAGAGAGAGAGAGAGAAAGAAGAGAGAGATTCTGAGAGAGAGAGAGAGAGCGAGATAGAGAGCGAGAGAGAGAGATAGAGAGAGAGAGAGAGAGAGAGAGAGAGAGGGAGAGAGAGAGAGAGAGAGAGAGAGAGAGAGAGAGAGAGAGAGGGAGAGAGAGAGAGAGGAGAGAGAGAGAGAGAGAGGAGAGAGAGAGAGAGAGAGAGGAGAGAGAGAGAGAGAGAGAGAGCGAGAGAGAGAGAGAGAGAGAGCGAGAGCGAGAGAGAGAGAGAGAGAGAGAGAGAGAGAGAGAGAGAGCGAGAGAGAGAGAGAGAGAGAGGAGAGAGAGAGAGAGAGAGAGAGCGAGAGGGAGAGAGAGAGAGAGAGAGAGCGAGCGGGGAGAGAGAAGAGCGAGAGAGAGAGAGAGAGAGAGAGAGAGAGAGAGAGCGGGGAGAGAGAAGAGAGAGAGCGAGCGAGAGAGAGAGAGAGAGCATGCTGGAAGCTCATCAGATTCAACTGAACAAAAAACAAATGGCCGTCATCTCTCTTCTCTCAAGTCTAGATGTTGCATTGTTTGTGATCTCTGACCCCGTGGACCCGGTGGTCCCCCGTGGACCCCGTGGTCCCCCGTGGACCCGGTGGTCCCCCGTGGACCCGGTGGTCCCCGTGGACCCCGTGGTCCTGGTCTGGGCTCACCTGTCTCTCAGCAGGGCCAGCGGGTGGCTGTCCTTGTCGGCGGAGACGTGAGGGGACCAGGGTCTGAAGGCCGAGGGTCTCTGTCGGGGCTGACTGCAGCTGAGACCCTGGAGAGAAATACAACATATTTGTATTTATTTAAAATCACAAGTAACAAAATAATCGCCTTCAGTGATGATGGAGTTGCCTCTTTTTTCATTTTAATTCTGTTATAATGTGGGTGAGCAAGCATCTGCGTATTTAATACATTTAAATTAATATAGTTATAAACTCGAATTGTCGTCTGTGTGAAAAGCTTGATCTTAAATCTGGACCGACTCATTTTAAAACCTCTCTTTGGGGAAGTCTGGCTAAATTAATCCTTGTTGAAATGTGTAATTTATGATTCTGGGCTGTATAGAATATTAAAAATGAATTGAATTGAATTATTAAGTGGGTCACAGCGTGCTTCAGGTTGGGGTCAGAACTCAGATTAATAGCTGAAGACAATATAAGTCTGCTTCCATATATCTCCAGAGTGGATGTATTTAGGGCGTATTGATCTTCATCATAATGAGTGACCCCCCCCCACCCACACACACACCCTCTGCAGGCACGGCTTTCCAAATCTAGGTATAAGAGCTACACCCCTCATCCCCAAAAAACGTCCGTATAACATGACACGACGCCTCATCTCGTGCGCCGAGCATCATCATCATTGTCATCATCATCATCATCGTCGTCACTGACCTTATTGGAGGCGCAGAGGGACTGGAGCCAGTCGTGCTGCTTCTCTTTGTCCGCGGGCGGCGGGGGTTGCGACGGGAAGTCATCGTACTTGGACTTTTTGATCGGGACGGGATCCGAGGCCTGGAGGAAGAGGAAGAGGAGGAGGAGGAGGAGACGAGAGGATGAGGACATGTTGTTTTTAGAGTTTGACGAGATTTGGTCGCATTATATTCGGCGAGACGGATTATGTGCGCGTATAAACTAAATGTGAACAGGTTTGAATGGGCAGATGGATGTGTGTGTGTGTGTGTGATGTGGAGGTGTCCGCTGATACCTGGAAGTGTGAGTGTGTTTTTTGTCGACTTTGACACACACAATCCGATATACAGGTAGGCGTGTTTGCTCATGGGCGGCCAAGAAAAGGAGGCTAGAGGTGACTGGGGCATTGTGTGTGTGTGTGTGTGTGTGTGTGTGTGTGTGTGTGTGTGTGTGTGTCTATCAGACACAGACACATCCATACAGACAAACAATTGGGGGTCTGTCTCTGTGGCCCTGTTAGGCTGGCTTTGTAGCCATGACCTCAGCCTCTCCACGCTGTGGCTGTCACTGGCTGCCACACACACACACACACACACAATAGCAGCAATAGAGTGCTGCAGGGTGACGTATGTTGGAAGGCCAACCAGGAAGTGAGCATCGCACTGGTTCCCTCGACAAAGAGCCGATGAGATGATCGTCTGCGTGTCGTTCAGCTGGACATTCACACGTTAAGACGACCGTTTGTTTGTGTTTGTTTGTGTATTTTATTCAGTCAATCAAATCAAATACAATACAATATTATTCTATATAATATACAAAAGAGAAAGACTGAAAAGGTATCGGTAGTAACCTAAATTAAAATCAAAATAAATCAGAAAATTTATATAAAATAAAGAAAAAAACAACAAACAAAATAAAAGACAAAATATATTTATATATAGTTACCACATACATCTTCCATATAAATACGTTTTAAATCACATTTATAACTCTCAATAATTGTTTTATAAATAATTCCCTTGAAAAAGGAGTTCACCATTCTTTCCATAATTGGACCCCTCCAACAGAAACACATCTTCTTTTAACCCCTTTTTTAGCCTTTTGTACCGTGAACTTACAAACATCTCTCCAATCATATTTACACTCATGTATTGAAAATAAACTTTGTACACAGTCTGGCAGGACCGTCGCGAGAGATGAGGCGTGGATACGATCATCAGACTCCACGCCGCTATAGAGGAGGACCCGTGTTCCACAGAAGACCCTCGAAGCAGCTTCTAAACCCACCAGAAGGAGATTCACCGCCACGTTCCATCCCGTCTTTTAACCTCAGTGTGAACTCTGACCTCTAAACCAAAGAGCCCGCTGCCTTCGAGACGAGATAACTCATTTACGGGTTGGCATCCCCGCCGGCGCTCTGACTACGACGCATTATTGATTCGAATACAGAACATGAATTATCCGAACTTTGGAGAGTCCTCCGATGTACTCACGTGGGCAGGTGATGCAGAGTATGAACACGACCTCTGACCTCGAGGTTTGTTATTATTATTATTTACAAGTGCCCGGCGTGGTTCGTCTCTATTAAGCACGTTCCGCATGTCCTCTGCGTGGTCGTCGCGGTTTCAGAGGTCACGTGTTGAAGTGGAGGTCACACGTGTGAAGCATGCGGAGGCCTGGAGGAGGATGTATTCACTCACTACGACTGTGTCTGGCCTACTGTGTGGTGGTTGGTCTCGGAGGATCCGCACACACACACACACACACACACACGCACACACGCCGTGTCAACAGGTGGGCATTTGTAACGGGGGTTGGGTACTGTTGGCAGTGTGGGCCACGGGCGTAATCAGAGCCGCTCTCACGGGAAAGTAGCGTGGCTAGACGAACAAATACCGTCGAGGTCTGCCGATGTGGCAGCTGTCCTCGCTCCGGCAACCGATGAGCAGCCACCGTGACTTTCAAGGACTTTCAATGTCTTTAAATGTCTGTAAATTTCTTTAAATGTCTTTCAATCTCTTTCAATGTCTTTAATTGCCAGATCGACACCGGAGGACTTAGGTGGCCAACATATGTATAGAAATATATTTATATAAATATAAATATATAAAAATACAAACATGAATATAAAATATATATATAAATATTTTTTAAAGAATAAAATATATATATAAATACAAACATAAATATATATATAAATAAATATAAATACAAAGATAAATATATTTATAAATAAATATAAATACAAACATAAATATATATATATAGAAATATAAATATACATAAATATCTATATATATGTATATATATATATAGATATATATACATATATATGTAAATGTCAGCCAAGTAGCCGGGATGTGTCCTCAAGTGAGGAGATATTAACTGAATTTGACAAATAGTGTCTTGGATTAGAATCACAGGCGTTTTAAATTGCCGATTTCATGCCGAGTTGTCAGCAGCGTAGCCCTGACGAGTTCACTCAGAGCGTGTCGAGATGCCACCGGTGGCACATTAGGGATCACGAGAAGTTCATCCTTTTGGTACATTTAATACCAACATTCATGCAGATCCATCCAACCCTAAACCAACCGGCTGACTGGCTGACCCTCACCAGAGCAGAACCAGGTGTAATAATGGCTGTTATGTATACAAAATAAATAAATAAATATATCGATATATATATATATATACAGATATATTGAATATTTGATTGTGTCGAGTAAAAAAGACAGACGCCACAGTGGAACAGAGTCCTGGCTGTGGCTGGTAGTTCATGAGTTATCTAGAGATGAAGAGATATGTCCTACATATCAGTGCCAGAGGCAAGTGCCTCGAGTTCACACACACACACACACACACACACACACACACACTGCTGCCTCTGGGCAAAGTCTGTGTGCCACGTGCCAGTCCTTGTCTCGTGTATTACTGGTTGCCAACACCGTGAGTTTTCCATCAGGGCCAGATCCGGCCCCCGGTGTTTTTGGATGGTGGGGGGGGGGCGTCGGAGGTCAACAATTGGCAGCTGATCTCATGGGGCTCAGCGGTGGGGGGGGGGGGGGGGATCTGCATGTCTAGATTACTAAACAGTTGGACTGTGAGACATGAGGCTCACAGTGGAAATTCCTATTTTCAAAAAAGCAGCTTGCTGATTGGTCCAAGAGTAACCTGGTCTAAGGAGATAGGACGAGGAGCTAATCGCAGTGTCCAACTGGCTCTGGGGTTGAAACTAGAACACAAAAGGAGAGATTATATCTCTCTGCTGGCCTGGGAAGGCCTCAGGGTCCCCCAGGAAGAGCTCGGTGGGGCTGCTGGGACGTTAAGAACACCCTGATGGCCGGATGGCATCGGGTTCACACGGGGCCTTTGCGCTGGTTTCAGGTGATCCGGTACAAAGAGGTAGGAGTGGTGTAACTCCACTATAATTAGACTCGCTTGAAGTCATCCCACGAGACAAGATAGATGCATGACATCTTCCTGTGTGTGTGTCCCTACCTGGGATTAAACACGATTATCATCAACGCAATAAATCATTTACCCACACACACACACAATCTCTTTCATCAAGAACTTTTACAATGCTCTCCTGAGAAGCGGGGTTGCTGCAAATGTTAGAGCTGGGCAATGACCTCAAAGACACAATAAAAATATGTGTGTGTGCATATATATCCACACCCTTTATGATCCGGTGCTGATTACACAGCACAGCATAGACAGGATGTCACACTTCTAAAAGAAGGCTTCCCGATTAGCTGAGGTGTGCGTTGGACGTTGGTCCGTCTACGTCCTCCGCCTCGCGCCGAGAACACGACACCTCGTAACTTCCAACGCATTACGCCGGTACCTGGAAGAGACGACCTCGTCCTTTTATTGACATTCAGATACCGCTTTGTTATCGGTTGCCATGCGTCTCCGTGTGGTCTGCGAGCGTGTCTGTTGGCGTGTCGAACCCTTTTTTTTGAAGCTGTCAAATGATGGTTTACAGCCCCCTGGCTTAAAAAACATGGCAGCTAGGATTAGCCCTCTGCAAGGGAAAGTCACAAAGCCTCAAGTCATGGGGGAAAGCATATGTGGAAATAGTGAGAGTGGTGGCATGCCCATCTCAGCTGCCAAAGGGGCCCCCAAGCAGGGGCTCATGTGTGAGCCCGTGTCTTGGCGAGTGGATGTGGGTGTACATGTCTGTTCGTAAGGCTGTGTGTGTGTGTAGTGTGTGTGTGTGTGTTTGTGTGTGTGTGTGACAGGATGGGTGGAGTGATAACAGGCTTCTCGGTCGAAGACCGTCTGCGTCTTCTGAAACCCTCGGTTTCAGAAAACACTTCCTCTGTCTGCACATCATTGCTCTTCATCAGAGTTACACCAAAGACTATGAACTAGTCCACTTGTGAACAATGTAAATTGGAGCTCTTCATTGAAGTCTCGAGGGAATCTGTCTCTGGATGGCGATGCCTAGCTAACGTTACCAGCGAAACTTCGTTACCCCGCAGTTTCCTTGGTACCTTGTGCGATAGCAGCGTCTAGTGAGCGATACAAGCAGAATCATACACCTGATGATCATAAAAAGCCTGGAACTCTCAAGGTTTATAGCCGACTCGTGTTAGCAGAAATATGGCTTTTAAATGAACTACATTAAATTATTACATGTCATTTAGCTTACAAAGAGACTTACAATAAGTACAAACTCAGAACAACAAGTACCTTTTCTTCAAAAAAAGCCAAACTACAAAAATACCATAATAAGTGCCATTCAAGTGCCACTGGAGTGCTAATCGGTTTTTATTCAAGGTACTACTAAATAAATAAACGAGACAAGCCGTGAGCTTTTTAAATACCTGATGTGTTAACACCGTAGATAAGACCATTTGGATACTGCGGAATACCACGAAATCAGTATACTGTAGCAAACCCCAAGAAATTGGCCCGCCCCGCTAAGTGACTGTTCAAAACCGACTCTGCTCCACTTCCACTGGTTTGGCCTTCAGGCTGTTGAATAACACAATCCCTCACACAGTTTTGGACATTCTGAAAATTGCTCTCAAAAGACCGCCGAAGGAATGTGTGAAATGTTCCAAATCAGCTGTGCTCTTTGGCGTCACACTGGGTTCTTTATCCCGTTGGACCCTTTTAAAAAAAAAAGAAGAGAGAAACTGTATGAATCATAATGCCAGTTGCTGTTCGCAAGTAAACTGAGGAAGCAAAGTCCCACCGGGCCTCCAAGATGAGACAGTCAGGAGAGAGTTCACGGAGAGGTCCGTACAGCTGATCCCAACTCCAGCCAAGTCGCCGGTGGAAGTTAAAAAAAACATATTTGTGTCAAACGCCCCCGCCCCCAACATATGGGCGTCTGACCGGCGTATCCATGTTGAATCTCTGTTTTGAGTTCAACTTAATTGGAGTTACAAAGCAGTGAAGAAAGCGACAGATTTTGGAGGGAGGGTTCTTTCTTGCTGGGCAGATGCCAGAAGGGGCCTGCGAGAGAGAGAGCTTGCGGTTTTCCTGACGACTGCCTTCAGAAAACTCGATCCGCTCTCGTCTGAAAAGGTGCAACTCGCAACAGCGCTGTGGCGTTCACCCCCCCCCCCCCCCCACCCTGAAAAAGAACTACTGAATTCTCGCGGCTTTAATAACGCCGCTCTTGTGTGACAGTATCTGGGGGGTTTTTATCGACACAATCTGTCATTTCCATCTACGCCCGCCTCCTAGTTTCATACTTCTACCACTCCCTCTTATCGCCGTCCCCCTATTCGTCTATCTGTGCGTTTCCTGTCTCGTAGATTACAGGATGTCCTCTGCAAACAAGCGAGACTCCAGTGGCAGAGAGAAAAGACAGCGAGCAAAAATACATTTGACAGAAACTTGCACACACAAAAAAAAAAAAAGCATGGAGGAATAAAGTGTCTGGCGTCTGAAAAGAGCTCCCAGTACAATCTCATGGAACGGGATCCGTCTTGAGCCAAAACCACAACTACTGAGAAGCAATCGTTGTACTAAAGCATCTATTAGATCCACTGAAATAAAAGTACATTAGACTAGACGTATATTTGGCTCGGCAACGTGCGATGCAATCGACAACGAAATCCTTACTCGAGCCTTTTCTCTGCCTCAATGGATGAAGTCTGCTCAGCTGTCACGGAGAATGTTCCACTTCGAGATAAATCTCCATGACAACTGACCATCCGCTCAGGGAAGATTGGGAAAACGTGGTTGACGTCTTTTGATTCATTTAATGACACTTAATGAAAATCATGACCCTCGCTAATTGACATTTTATGCAATTGCAGTGCTTATGCAATTCCAGTGGGGTTATTCTAGAACATGTTTTCCTATGTTGAGAAATCCTGTTCTGCTTTGACCGCATAATGTGACTCAGTGTCAAGTCTGCAGGCTGTCAGAGACAAACAACTTGTAGTGACACGATGCCTGACAGGTTGCCTAACCCACCCACCCACCCCCGCCCCCCGAGACTTGACTCAGATGAAAGGGCAAACGACCGGTTGTGTCTTTGCTCTTTCTTTGCTCGGGAGCGTGAGCCGAGCCGCACCCTGCCTGTGACCTGACTTTGGCTTCCCTGCATGTTCCTCCGAGGGGCCCATGGTGGTGGAGAGGCGGGGGAGGGGAGGAGCTCAGTTCATGTAGCCACAAAAAAGCCCCACATAGGGTTGGTAACAAACAGGTGTTGGGACAAAATGTCCTTCAACTATTTATGCAAAAGGCTGACCTGGAACGGTCAGATTCGAAGGCTATGTTCGTTAGCTTGCCGGAGGAAACAAACAAGCTGTACGCAGCGCTTTAGTTTCAACCCCCCGGGACTTGCAGTCTGTTGTGAGCAGTTCAGGTACGACGAGCTGCGTTGTCTTTCTCGCCACCTTGCTACGCTCATATCTCAGTCGTAAACGCCCGAGTGAATGTGTGTGTGTGTGTGCCGCTTCACACCCCGACAAAACCTATAGGATAAAAATACAGTTCGAGTGAGATTCCTCGTCAGTGTGTTTGTGGGTCACACACACACACACAACCACATACATACACACACACACACACACACCAGAGCTCCAATTTTGGCAACTGGTTCATCCCCACCATCGTCTCCTTGGCTGAGGAGTTATGGAGAACAATAGGGCCTCTGTCTTCAATGATGTAAATAGCAAAGAAAACACTTTACAGTCAAACTGCGCCGCGGAGCACCGAATTTGTCTTATTATTCAGGACTCTCCGGTTGTCGGTCCTTCCGAGGCGCAGAGACGACTTCAAGACCAACTGGTTTGCTGACTACACGACATCGAATATTCAGTTTGATAACGCCGGGGAATAATTGCGCCCGTGCTCAGCACATAAGTAACCCGCATCTGAAATTAAGAAAAGAGCAAGTACACACTTGTTGAGTTTGTTGGGAAACCGTGCCGGGACTCAGAGGGTGTACGCGTGGACAAATGGCAGATGTTCGAGCAATCAGGTAGCTGTATACAGAGAGGAGGCCCCCGGCGGTACCCGCCTGTACCGCTGCTCCCCACACGGGCCATCATTAATCCCATTAGCCCCTGCTACATGCAAGCACAAGAGAAAGACACTGTGTTTCCACGGCCCCTCCCTGATTTGCGCCGTACAAAATATGCCAGCTCCCCCGTCAACTCCGTTCACTTCCCCTGGAGGAACGCTGAAAAACTGTCATTTCCAATTCCTTCTTATTTCAACACTGAGGCGCGGGGAATGTCGTGGCGGCGGGCGGGTCCGCTGTTGTTCCAGTGGCCTCAACTTCCAGGAAGAGTCCAGAGAGGCTATTAGAAGAAGGAGAGACCTCCCGAAGCTTCTTGCAACCGATTCAAAAAACTGCCGCAACCTCTCAAATACGTAATGAATACGTCTAAAAAAATTAGCGAAGTAGGTCTTCTGCGCAATAGGCTAAGCACTAAGGCTACGCTACATGATGCAAACTGTTATCACAACTGAGAGGACCAGAGCCTCCCCCCCCCCCCCAAAGTCCCAAAAGGAAAGAACAGGCCGACATTCCCAAACACATCGGGAAAAACAGAGCAGGGAAGGACAGTAAGGCAAAGAAGGGGAGGGGGGGGAAAAGAACAGAAAGCAGAAACGTGTAAACAGTTTGTGGCAAGGGGATCAAATGTGAACACAGAGCAGCAGTCGGACACACAAACAAGACGATTTCTCAGATAAAATCCTGCTTATACAAAAAAAAAAAAGGGCATGAGAAGGGCAGCGCTGTGTATAGCTCGAGCATCATCAGTCTACAATATGTGAAGGCCACGTTCACACAGTGCTCAATTGAACCCTCGGCTAAGCGTAGCGCTCCGGAGACATGAGCGGGGGCGAGCTTCGGCAAGCTACGTTACCATGGAGCCCACGCCGTCACCAACTGCACTTCCTCATTAAATATTATAACAAATTAGAATGGAATAGAACAGATTCCATGTGAAGAAAGTTATCGGAGTACAACCTTCTTTTTTCGGGCAGCTTTTGCCGAAGGGGGAACGAAGCCAAAAAGGTACCCAGAACCGTAGAGTCGGTCGGGTGTTACACACCCCGTGAAGGTCGATTGTCAACGTCCTAGCTGAAGTAAGAACATGGAAAATATTGTTTCCCCGAGTTTACGCATGACAACAGAGACGTGTGGAAAAATACACAGTGAAAGAATAATGAGAGCGAAAGGCAACGAATGTCTCCTCTGGTGCCACAAAGCCTTCCCACTGCTTCCTGAAGGCTGTGCAGAACAGCTTTGAATGGATGCACACACACACACACACACACACAAAAGTGAAAGGGAAGAGATTGCGAGGTTTGGGAAGGTAGAAGGGCCTCCGTTTCCTCTCGCCAAATTTGCTTTGGCATCTCTTTCCGTGGGAATGGTTAGAGACCAGCTCTTCTCAGCCGCAGAGAGCCAGGGTTCGGCCCACCGAGGAGACGGAAAGCTCAAAAGCGTAACATGGGGATGGGGGGAGGGGGGCGGGGTGAGTAAATACAGCTGGACTTTTCCATGGGTTTCTTTTTCCTTTTCCATCCCTTCCTTGGCTTTTGCTGTTTCTAGAGGGATCAAATGCTAACATTAACATGCTAGACAGTTAGGCTGGGCGTGCACCATGCAGTGCGTCACTGCCAGCTTGTAAAGTTAGCGTTCAAATTCTGCATTGAACCTACACGTACTTGGCCTGAAAATGTGCAACTGTTAGCGGTCTTTAAAAAAATCGCCCTAGTGGATAAACTATGCAATGTCAGCACAGATTCAAAGTCCCTTAAAGCGCATTGCACGCCCGACATATACAAACACTGACACATGTTTTACGTGCACAAGCCAACACAAAGATACGATGCGCTAATATCAAATTATAATATCTGCAGATCATTTTAGAGTTCACGCAAATTTCAATGGATCTTTTTTCTGGAATTTCCACCAATAACAATGACCTGCAGGCTTATGAATCAATACTAATTATGTTCATCATTTTGAAGGAGGATGATTTAGTTACAGGCCATTACCCACAAACCAAACATTGCTCATCCTTTTTATGTCGCCAGCTTTGCTTTTAGACCAGACCAGATTAGAGATGGACAAACACAGCCAGACAATGTATTTAACTTCCCTTTTATGATCTTCAGCAGAAAATGTTTCAGAGCCATCTAAAAACCGGGTAATTCAATGTACTGTATGTTCTAATCCCTGTTTCTACTCTAATGCACATATCTATTGATCTGGGTGTGTGTGCAGGCACTTCTGGTTGTGTGTCCATTCTCACACAAACATCTTTTAAAGCTTACTGGACAACCTCATCCTTTATAATATCTGCTAATGAATATTATAGTATAGTTTCTTTATACAGTAAATAGAACATTCAGGTTGAAAGAAGGTTGCAGGTCCAGTGCGGAGAAATCTGCTGATGGCTCTTTTTCCCTGTGTTGGTGCAAAGACCTGGCCTGTTTAAAAAGGGGGGGTGGGGGCAGATGTGAATCATGGGTAATGAGGGGAGGCGTAAGTCTAGTGTGTGTGTGTGTGTGTGTGTGTAAAGCATCGGGGGAATGCGGGGCAGAGGGCATATTTCTTGCATGGCGTGTCTAACGTGCCCCGAGGTTGAGGTTGCTTGTGAAAGGGTTAAGTAACATGGCGAAGCAAATACAGAAATAGCACTGGAGGGGCAGGTGGGTGAGGGGTGGAGGGGGGCATGGATGCTGCGTGCCTGCTGGGTGGAGGGGAAAGGGCGTAGCGTACACGCATGCATGCACGCGCACACACACACACACTTGCCAAGTTATACTTACGGGGCCCATGACGCAAGCAGGCATTCCGGGTACCCCGGTCCAGACTGCTGCACATGACTTCAAATGTGACAACCACAGCCGGGAGTGCTGTGCAAACATGCACACGTGTGTGTGTGTGTGTGGATACACACTGCCAAATTTTAAACACACAAATGCCAAAAAGAAACGTAAACTGGTCAAATACACTAAGACGCACTCTCAACCTATCTTGGCTGCACTAAGACGGACAATCCATCATCCTTTGAACACAAACAGGAAGTTGTCACTAATTTGAAAGGATTAGGACAGGTGTACGTTCTCTGGAATCATGTTCGGCTGCCATTTGAAAAATCTGCCATTGGCAGAATTGGTTTCGTTAAAGCTGTCTGGGTAGACTTCCATAAATAGGAAGTCGGAAAGGCTTATAATGGTTTTGCCATATTGGGAGAGTGCCCTTTCACTCTTCAGTGTGCCGTGCATGGATCTTCCTGTCAAGAGAGAGGAGGATGAGAGTGTCTTAAACCAGCGTGGGGGCCAGCAGTCACATCCCCTCTCATCTTACAGACATCATTACGCCTGCTAAAGCCTCATCCCCGGAGCCCTCCGCTACCAGGGACACAGACAGACCACCAATTACAGTCTTAACCTCAAATCGCGCCTTTCCTGTGTCTCTATCTCACTATGACCCCCTCCCCCCCGGAGCTGGAGTGGGGGAGGGGGAGGTATAAAGACGCTGCCTCATGGGAGACATCGAAAGCCGCCACCATCATAGACACTATCTGTTCGGGGTGGAGTAGGAGGACGCAATGTTTTTCTCGACATAGAAGCCATCTGTGGTTCACCGCCGCAGCTTTATCACGGCTACGATGCATCATGAATAATGAAAACTCTATTATGACATCTTAAACTTTGATCATAAAGCTGTATTAAGTGGGGCATGAATAAAGAAGCAGCCCTGTTGTCGTAGATATATAGTGGTCTGAGACGATATCTATTTAAAGTCCTTTTACTGGAGTGTTTATCCCGGGATGTCTTTTAATCTATAGTCTCCGACATGTCTCGGTCCAGTACTCTCGAAGTTGTAATCCTGATTGACAAATAATGCATTTTTACTAGAGATAGAAAAGCTGAATGTGAACAGCACACGGTTTAATGGAATAAGTGAATAATCCACATTAAAAACATAACCTGGCCCACCAAACAGTGTATTAGGGCATTTAATTTACATTGTATATTAGTATAGTATCATTTAAACTCCACTTCAAACATACCTGTGTACACTGGCATTGGGTTAAATAACTGATTTTTATCTTTTGGTGATTCATTTGTCTTATTTGTTTTACTGTGTTTTTTATTGCAACATCTTTTACTGGGTATTGTACTTTGATCTGTTGACTGTTGCATATTTGGCTCCTGTTATTACCAAATTATTTTAATTGACTACTGAACTGCACTTTGACACTTTGTCTGTGATAAGTGCAAAAATAAATAAACTTTACTTACTTAATTACTTACTTACATACTTTAACTTACTTACTCTAACTTACTCTTACTTACATGCCCTAACTTACTTATTCTTCCTTACTTACTCTTACTAACTTACTCTTAATTACATACTCTAACATACTTACTTATCTTACTTACTCTTGCTTACTTACTCTTAATTACATACTCTTACTTACTTATCTTACTTACATACTCTAACTTACTTATCTTACTTACTCTTGCTTACTTACTCTTACTTACATACTCTAACTTACTTACTTATCTTACTTACTCTTACTGACTTACTCTTTCTTACATACTCTAACTTACTTACTCTAACATACATTCTTACTTACTTATATTGACTATATGAGAGATGGCGGCAGCTCATCAAATATCAGAGTGAGTGTTGAAAACACATTTAAAATAAACTGAATACTAACCCTTGGATTAACGAGGTCTATGGCATGCCGTCTGGACTCGTCACACGTGACTCTCAGTTCAGTTCCAGGCTTCCCGTGTACAGCTGCAGCGTAAATAAAGAGCGGCTCACGGGGCGATCACAGTGGTCTGCTGTGACTCAGCGGCTGTAACTGAATCGATGACAACATAAACAAGCCTCCGGGCACTCCAGACACCGAAGGTGATGTTTTACGATTTCAGAGGATAATGGGAGGTGTGAATCTAACAGAGTCTGTGAGGGGCCCTCTTAAAAAACCACATCCACGGGAGTAAATGAGCCCGGAGGCCGGTCGTTGGCTCCGAATGCATGAACAACCGTGTGTGTGATCGCCCGGTTCAAGCCGTGTGCATCTGTGTTTACGGCCTGTGTGAACTGTAAACACAGTGAATGGGCGTAGCAGACAAATAAGAGTGGAAAACACATTGTATCTCTAATTTAGGTAGTGTGGTGAGACGCTCTATTGAAACCACTGCGTGCTACAGGGACATAAGAAGAACCAAAAATGGGGGTTTCCCCCCCTGAACGATATGAACTGGATGCATTCAGCATGAGACGCATTGGGACTGGATGCTGTGGGATTAGGACTGTTTGGTTTGGGGGGGGGGGGGGGGGCAGCAAGCTAAATCATTTGGCCACGTACGCTCAATCCCCTGGATCAAATACCTGGACGCCCGCGCTCTCGCAGACAGGAAACCGGTTCAAATGAGTGAGATATGAGTACATTTGGGTTTTGGACGAATGTAATCTTGAAGGGGTTAAGGAGTAGGAACACGCTGGAGATCGGTCTGCACACATCTCGTTGAGCGTAATCAATTCTCCTAGAGTGTTTCTACATGTATATGAGATGTGTCGCTTGAAGCTAGTTTAAATGTCCAAATCATAGTCTGTGGTCTGAATATTGCTTTCAGAAAATACAAATTCAGGATTTTCTTTTTGAGCCTATTTGAAATGAAATGGGATAAGTCCTAAATGGCTTCCCTCCAGAATGATCAGAGCTGATAACATCAGTACCAGATGAATGGGTGGAAGGCAAACAAGCTCCCCTTTAAAGCGGGCAGTCCACTAACCAACGCCTGGCTGTACACAAAACAAGCAAGTCTTTGAGAGACCGCGGCTCAGATGGCCTGGAGGCTACACTCCTTTTCCTTCCTGTCTGTGGGGTGGGATTAGGTCAGCCTGTCAGCCTGGTTCAGACACCGCGACGAGCCACCGCCACTCTCCCGACCGGGCGCTCGTCTGACGGGCCCCCGGCCGCCCTGGGTCCGCCTGCTTTTTAGACAAACCGCTGAACACACTGCTTCCTTATACGGCGAGTAAAGCTGCATCTATTGATGGCCTGTGTTTGTTGTAGTTGGGCATTAAGTGGGCCCGAGCACGGCCGCGCTAATGCATTCGCAGACTTGGGCGGGTCAATTAGAGCGCCACTCTGAGCCGCCATCATCCAACATGGAGAAACAACTCGACGCATGAGGGGCCGCTGGGATGAAAGCTGTGGTCTTCAAGTGGCGGTATGAGTGGAGGAGCAGGAAAAACAAGGGTGAAGGGGGTGAATGAAGGAGGTATACTGATGTGTAAAACTCAATAAGCTGCCATTATGGTAGCTATACGAGTCATATAATATATATATATATATAGAGAGAGAGAGAGAGAGAGAAATACAAATAAAATATATATAAATATATATACAAATTTATATATATTTTCAAATATATATGTATATATATATACAAATATATATGTATATATATATATACACACATGTATATATATATATTTATTTATTTATATATATATAAATAAATGGTCTGACAGGACCAATGGAGGGTAATTATCATGTTTAGTCTATTATCCATTGTTTTGCTCTTTTATAAAACCCTGTCTGGTTAACATCAATTGTGCACCGGCCTCAGCTTGTATTGCCTTCCCTTCACTCAAAAGGCTCATCTGCTGTTGTTTTTAATATATTATATTATTATACATATTATTATTACTTGCAGGAAGAAAGATTTCAAGATGGCGTTTGCATTTGAACTGTGGTGTTTTACATCTCACTTCCAAACCATCAACAAGCACAGAGAGGCTGAACTTGCCCAACAAAAGAAAGAGAAATGTAAATGCTAGTCTATCAGACAGGAAGTCAGCAACTGCAAGATGTAAAAAAAAAAAAAAAAAGGAGAAGTGATTCAGCGAGAGACATCAGGTCATATCGTCCTAAGGCTAACGTGGCGTGTCCTGGGGACCTTTAAGACACGAGACACCAGCCACATGCTCCTCTAATGCTGCAGCAGGGGAACTGGAACATTACAAGTCATTAAGCGGCAGACTGGAGCTCCAACTTCCACCCTTGAAATATTTATCCCACAAGGGACAGAGCACATAGCGTGGCGAGCTCTATCCAACCGCTGCATCCAGAAAGGTATTTAATAAGTGGGGGATGGGAAGTGTCCAGGAAAAGTCCCAAAAAACTGTCACATGTATTTTCCTGGAGTGAGAGACTCTTTGACACATGCGACGAAGGTGATAGAAATGGCTGCCACCATAGTCGCATCTCTAAAAGTCTGCGGGGGCTCCTGTCTGCTGGCGTACTGGAGGAGTGGAGGCATAATGGTCTTCTGGGTTGTTAGAGAGCACTCCGGTTGCACCGTGATGGGAATGTTTTTCGACAGCTTTCAGACACTTGGCACTAATGATGTTCTCTACGTGCCCTATGGCTCCCTCCAATCACTGCTTCGTAGAACAACTTCACCAGCAGCCACGCAACTCTGGGAAGCGTGCCAGCTCAGGCGGATCGCCTCTACTTGGGCTTTACGCAAGTCAAAACAGTCATAAAATAATAAAGTAGCTGTTCTGTCTAAGTCCTTATTATTATTATTATATCCTGGGGCTTCCGTCTCAACGTGTTCGTGGTGATAGTCTGTTCGGCTCGTACGAATCAGAGTGAAATGTATACTTGTTGTTCGTTTCACGATGAACAAATTAAAGCCAACCAAATAAATTAAGAAATGTAATGGAGGGGCGTGAACTAAAAGGGCACATTTAGATGTTTCTTGTCGAGAGCTGCCTGTTCTTTGCAAGGAGTCGCAGACTTCTAAACTACTGCTGCTTCTTTGGCACAGATATGCTGTGCACATGAATTCTTTTTTGAATGTCTCTATTTTTGTGGACCTTTTCTGGCATCTTCTGAACGTTCGCCTTTGGCACCGAGATGTCAAGCAAACGCATCAAAGATTGTATTCTCAATGCAATCGAACAAGCACAATAGGGTTTAGCTTGGAAGCGCTTCGAGAGGCGGGTCTCGGACCGGTGGTTTTGGTCTGCTCTGGATTGCGGTTCCTGCGGTGGACAGCTGGTCCAATAGAACCACACCAGAGTTTGATTCAAACGGACGGCATGCTGGCTAGTGAAAGAACCCTGAATCAAAGTTAAACACATTTTAACTGGTGAAATAGATATGTCAATCATTGTGACATGATCCTTGCACTAAAATGGTCCTGGTGACCAAAGACTGGACCCAGGACTGGAATAAACCCAGGGTTGAAATCCATTTCATTCTTTGTGCAAAAGTGTCAAATACATGAGTGGACCTTCTCCTGGTCGAGCCCATTTTCTTAAAAATTAATGTCTGGATGCTGGGTTTGGGTCAGATTTTCTAACAGGACCTTTCGAATCGGAGTCTTTCACTTTTCTGTTGAAATGTGGGATTATGGTGGAAGGTTCTACCTCCAACAGGACCACAGGATCTTTCTATGGCCTACCAGAGAGAGATATTCCATTTGCAGACGTAAAGCAGATGAAAATCCAGCCGTATCTACAACCACCGGTCCCAATAGAGTGGGGTAGCCTATGATCGGCTGGTAAATGGTCATTGGACCTGTACTTGCATTGCGCTCTTCTAGTCTTCGGACCACTCAAAGCGCTTTAACGCGACATGACTACGGGAGCAATGCCGGGGTTAAGTGTCTTGCCCCAAGGACACATCGACGTGGGCTAGCGGTTGCCGGGAGATCGACCCTCCGATCCTCTGCCCGACCCAACTCCCCACTGAGCCACAGTCGCCCCGCCCCCAAAAAAACGCAAATGCCTAAGTTAGAGCCAGTCGAGACCGGATCAGACAGAGCGAGCGAATCAATGAGCACCGGCGACTCCCCCGAGGGCCCGTGGAGAGAAGGGAAAATGGTTATTGTAAATCAATTGTCTGCCAATTCATTTCCATTGATAGCATCAGAATAATGACACGTTGTAATAAAACGATAATCAGGGCCTTTAGCTGCGGGCGGGCGGAGAGTCGTTTGGCAACCGGGGAGCGGCAGGGAAAGTGGCGCCGGCCCACATTCTCCACCCTCGCACGGCTGAACACGCGTGCGCTCATTCATGCGCGTGCGGCGTTTGCTCAATGTGAACCCGTCCTTGTTGTGGCGCCGGTCCATCTCGCTTTGTGCAACGCCAAACGCCAACATCTCACGCGCCGCACACCCTCCCGATTTTAAAATCACCGAGCCTCGACGACAGATTAATATGTCAACCGCTGACCCCGTGCCAACGCAAAACAAGACGGAGACACTTTTTTTTGAGTAAGTAAGAGGAGCTGAGATAATTACAGAGAGGGGGGGGGGGAGATAGAGATGACGTTTAGAGGGTTCTTTGTTTGGCTCTCAAGGACCCACAAGACACCCTAAACCAGGGGTCCCCAAACTTGTCCCTGTGAGGGCCACATAACTTTTCCCTTCTCTGATGGGGGCCGGGGTCAGATTGTAACAGAACATTTGTTCTCTTTCCTCACCTTTTCGCCATTATTCTGTTCTATTTGACAGCAGCTAGTCTAGGATTTGCGTGGCCAGACTGAAAAAAAAAAATCACAATGCGTCTCTGGTATTGTTCAGGGGGCCGGGCCAAATGTGGAGGCGGGCCTTGGGGACCGCTGCCCTAAACCAATGAATGGCAGAGGGAAGCGATATGAAAAAGAACACGGGGGTCACAAGCGAGGTCAAAACCTCATGAATCAGCATAATCGGATGAGATATGGGAGTTATGGCGGAATGAGGGGGAGCCACTCATCAGCTGGAGATCCTGTTAGGTCCAAATATGCTTTGCTTCATCACTGCGGAGGTGGAGGTAGAACGCAGGGGAACCCATAACCAACACTTCCCAAAACCTGAGATAATGGTCATGAAAAAAGGGGCAAAAGGTCAACGCCTTGGATTATTCTTAAGAGTTAAAGACAAAAACATACGCAAGTCTCAATGACGTGTGGATTTCATTCTTTCCATTTGAGCTTGAGGTCAAACTCTTCAGGTCTTGGTTTAGGTTCTTCCTCCGCTGCATAGAACTCTCGACAGTATGTCACCGCGGGTCATTTGGTCTCAAAAGACACACACACACACACACACACACACACACACACACACACGGCGGACAAAACGGTGAAGCAACAACTCCCTCGCTTCTAGAACATGGAATACAAAAGAAGTGTGATGCAAGGGGGAAAGAGAAAAAAAACAAATGACAGGATGTCGCATGCATGTGTCTGTGTGTGTGTGTGTGTGTGTGTAGGGGAGTGGTGGGAGGGGGGGGCTGCTCTTCTTTCCCCTCTCTGGAATCTGTCTTAATTAAAAAGGATTGGTTTTACAGTAAGTGTGCACCCCGAGGGCAGCAAACATGCTCTGAAAGAAAGGCAGCGCGGGGGGGGGGGGTGTCGAGTACTCTGTTTCCCTACACACCCTGAAGTAACAGAGCTCTGGACAGAACCTTCAGAGTTCCACAAAACACAGATCCAGAGCCTGAAGAAAACCCAGTATGTTCACACGTGTGTGTGTGTGTGTGTGTGTGTGTGTGTGTGTGTGTGTGTGTGTGTGTAGAGGTGTGTCTGCTGTCAGCTTCTGTCTGGGAGGGGGTGGGGGGGGCAGCATCAGGTGGGGAGAACCTGAGCCGTCACCATGACAACCGGTACATCCGTGGCGGCTTTTGGTGGAGACGAGCGGACTAAGCCGATGATACGGAGTCAGAGCGGAACCCGGTGTGACCGCTCCTCTAGAACGCGGGTCACCCGAGACACACACACACACACACACACACACACACACCAGGGTTCCCCGTGACCCGCCAGACACAGGCCGAATGCTTTTGTTGTATTTTTTTCCGGTCAGACTGACCTCTGTGTGTGACGCGTGAGCATGAAAGAGTGTAGAGAGGCAAAGATGCTGCGAGTGAGTCACCTCGCTGCTTCACGGATAGGCAGCGCTAATAAATGTGTGTGTGTGCGCGTGTGTGTGTCAAGAAAATGCAGACAACATTAATACTCAGTAGCCGTTTCTTCACTGTGCCAACAAACGTGCAAAAAGTGTGTGTGTGTGTGTGTGTGGGAGTTTTTTTTCTTTGTTTCACTGCAGGTGAGCTGCATACCACAAGCTAAAAAAGCTTTAGATAGATGGACTGATAACAGACAAGCAGGCGTGACACACACACACACACACACACACCCTCACACACACACACACACTCACAGATGTGGAATGATGAACAAAAGCAGCTGCACACAGAGCAAACAAAAAAACACACGAGAGTGCTTTGATTTAGCCCAGTCTAAACACACATTTCCACACACCTGCAGACACACGGACACGTCCTCCCTCTGGTGTGTGTGTGTGTGTGTGTGAGAGAGAGAGGGAGGGAGAGAGACAATCAAGTAAATGGCAGAGTAGAAGCAGCACTCACAGCTGACCTTTCACTCACTTCAATCTGTTAAATAAAATGCACCCCATCAATCCGTCTCTGACACGGCGAACATACCGTAGCTCTCACTCTCTCGCGCACACACACACACACACTCACACACGCACACACACAATCAATCACACGTCAGCGTGCGCTAATACACCTCATCTTTCATTCATGGAGAGGAAACGGCGCGAATGAGCAGCCGCTCCGTTCCAGCTGAAACGTGGGATTAGCGGCGGCATCTCACCAGATCCGAGTGGACGTCTCTCTTCATGCAGGACACGTTACAGTCGGGGTGTGCGTGTGTGTGTGTGGGGGGGGGGGGGGTCCTAACTTTGGCCAAGGGGTCGTTATGAGGAAAACAACCATTATTCGTCCATGAGCGATTGTAAGACGCCACCGCGGGATGTGGAAACTCGTGATGATGTCATTTAAATTATATTTTGTATATGTGGTTGGAGTGCGGCGTCACATTCAGTGTTTTCATCCAAGTGACCGACAATTATGGATTTTTTTTGTAAATGTGAAAGATAGAGTAGAAATTATCTGGAAAACTTGTGAAATTGGGCGTTAACTGTAAATGTTTTGTTATATTTTTCATCTATTTTTATGTATTTATTTTCCTCTAGGTGGGCGTGTCAGAGAGGTGGGTGTGCTGACTGCTTGTATACGTTAAAAAAAAAGATAAAAAACAACAGAAATATCAGTTAAAGGTCATGGTTACCGTGTCAATATTTCTAAAAACAAAAATAAAAATACATTAAAAAACACAGTGGAGGAAACAAATCCTGTTTTTAAAAATATTACCCAAATCACACCTCCATTATTTTCAGGCCTCTCGCTATTGGCACACTTTAAAAGCGGCGTGACTATCACTCGTCTGATCCCCCCCCTCTCTCCGCGAGGCGTGTCGTTTCATTTCAAGCCCACGCGTGTCTCCAGAAGAACTTCAGCATTTGGCCACCGGCCTTCAGAGACGCCGGTTTGTTCGCCGTCGACTTCAGAACACGTGAACGACTTCAGAGGCGGGAAGTTCATTTCACACGCGCACACACAGACACACACACACACACACACACACACACGAGTCTGTCGCCTCTCTGTCTTTTTGCTTTCGGTGTTTTTCGGTCACCCACACACACACAGAGAGAGGCATACTTCCTTCTGTCGTGATTCCACACCCTCCAAATTCTTGGAGTTGAGTTCCCCCCCCCCTTGTTCCCCTCCTTCCCCCGTTGCTGCACATGTTTCTTTTTTTTTCTCCCCCGACCCCCCCGCCCGCCCCCCTCCTTGTACTAGTCGAGTCTGGCGAGGTCTGTGTGTGTGTTTTTCGCCATAGTAACCGACATAACAGACCAACGCGGCCAAGCTCGGGCTCAGCAAACGGAGGCCAAATAAAATCCATCATTGCGTCGGTGTGTGTGTTCGAAGGACCTTTTTTTCTCCCCCTCCCCCCCGTTTCCTTGAGGCACTTGCGCCTTCTTTTCGAGAGCGGTTCCAGCAGGATGAGGCGGGGTGGGGGGGGGGGCTTGAACGCGGACGTCATCGGGCAAGTCGCCTGCCGAATGAGAGCGACGAGCGTTTTTTTTCGCCCGTGTGCAAGAATGCTGATCCAGAAAACCATAAGAAATGCTTCTCGACATCACCAAAAGCCACAGAAATGTGCATACGACACAGAAACATGCGCACCAAAAAAGTTTCCTGCGGTAAGTTTGGCCATTACCGACGACGTCACACCGCCGTGCGGTCTTCAGGGTTCACGTCTCGTCCCACCGACATCCCCAAATACCGTCTCCTTGCTGTAACACGACAAACCTACACGTGTGATCCTTATTCTTATGACGTAATCCCCTGAAATGCGGGATATGTGTTTTAGTTATGTAAGCCCCCCGGCCCTCGGCCCCTCGCCCGGCTCTGCCACATGGAACAAATGACGAATCTCAGGCGTTTGACGTTTCCTGGCCAGAGAAGCGGAGCGGAGGGCCGACTTCCAAGTCATTTCCTCAAAACCGTTCGATGAAAAAAAAAGCCACACAAGCCGCGGACGAGAGAGGCTCCGCCTCCTCTCTGCGAGTGGGGAAGCACCCGCCATGACGCCATGACCACCGACTCATCGGAGGCCAAAGCTTTGCAGCGGCGGGTTTCCCAAAAGCCGACTCTACGGACTTCTTTTTAAGACCTCGTTTACGCGAGATGGGATTGAATCTAACGGAAGAAACGACGCCGACGAAGAAAAATATGGCTTTCTGGAAATGTCGGGGATGTTCTTGAGGAGCTCTTGGCCGTGCCGAGTCGTCACCAAACAACCGACAAACAGAAGAAGTGGCTCCTGGTCACTAGGCAGGATGCACGGGGAAAAAAAGGAGCCGTGGAAACTGTAGAACATTTCATGTATTCCACTTTCTGGGCCTAGACTTTGAATGCAGACTATCAAAAATACATATTGCCTTCTCCCCAAACACACACACACACACACACAGTCCCTTTGTCCCATCTAGCTTTCAATTTATTCAATTCTATTTATTTTGTACAGCCCAAATTCACAAATGTGCCTCGCAGGGCTTTACAATCTGCACACATACGACATCCCTGACCTTTGACCCCACATCCATCCCATCGGGATACACACATCACACACGGACGTACTAAAACTCTGCCGACTCGTCTGCACACTCATCCGAGGTCCAGACGCCTCTCGCCCTCCTCGTTTCCCCCCCGTCCTCCGCAACCGTGACACAGCGGTTACATAATTGCATTTGGTAAACTATGCGACTCCTCCTCCTCCTCCTCCTCCTCCTCGACTCGACTCCCTCCAAATCTCTCATCGGCGTACGTCAGAGGCCGAGGAGACGAGATTCCCAGACAGATTTATCGCGGCCCGTCTCGTTACCGCGCCGTGGAACTTTTTCATCCGTTTCCTTGCGAAGAAAAAAAAAAAATCCAAAAGATTGAATTAATAGGCCGTCAAAACGCTGAGAAAAAGTCCCGAGTTAAAAAAGGTTGCGCGGCTTTTAATCTCCGTTTTTTAATCATCGGAGCGCGGCACCGCGCGGCTCTTCCGTGGCGTCGGCGAGTTCCTCGGTGAGGCTCGAGAGTCGATGTAAAGGCGCGGGAATGGCGCCAACAATACAAACGGTGGGGTGTGTGTGTGTGTGTGGGGGGGGGGGGTCTGATGGGGCCACGGGGACGCCTCAATGGGTCGTGAACAGAGAGGAAAGTTGGAGAGCGGAGGACAGAACATCTGTCTTTCTCTTAAGAGGACGAGGGGAAATGAAAAGGAGTTCAGAATGTACCAGTTGGAACTGGCAGAACTGGAGATTTTCCACGAGTCGGACTTCCCGAAGAGGTCTTCCCCATTTCCTCTCGGTCCCGAACTCTCTCTCTTAGTTCCTCTCCATTGTACGCTCTCATCATTTTCTCATCGTCGTTGAAGATAAGGCGCCGAACAAAACAAGAGTACGGATAGAGGGAGGGGTGGGAACACCGGGGCGCGAAGCCCGCTTGGTAACGCACACACACACACAAAGAAAAAAGAAAGAGGAAACGGCCATTTCCTCCCCTTCCCCGTTCCTTTTTATGTTATTCTGTCGTGTGGGACAGGAGACGACGCTCCCATACCGGAAAGAAGAAAGTAGAAAGAGAACATTTTAAATATATATTAAGAGCCGAGGCCGGCAGGAAGCTTCCCGTTGGCTTAATTGCGGTTAAATCAACATCAAACTGTCTTCAGCTCGCTCTGCTCGCCACAAACAAGAACCCAGCGCCTCTACGGCCGACACCAGATACATATTTAAACTAGAACGGGCACTCGGTAGAGCGCATACCTTCGCATATCACAAGATTGGGCATTGAATTATGAACATGTTGGCATTAGTTGCATGCCAATTGGATAGAAATTGACCGTGCTATGGTAAAAAGAAGATGTTTTTGACCTTTTCATGACCATGACCTTTGACCCGATCGATCCCAAAATCTAATCAAATAATCCCCGGATAATAACCAATCATCTCACCAAATTCCATGAGATTCGGTTTCATACTTTTTTACTTATGCGAATAACACGCATACAAATAAATAAATAAATAAATACACAGCGATCAAAACATAACCTTCCGCATTTTCAAGGCGAAGGTAAACACGGCGATCGCACGCGAAGGTGAGCCGTCGGACCGGTTCGATCTCCACAGAGAGCGCCGCGGGTTCCTGGCGTGGCGCAGGCCGAAGGGATGGCCGACGGACACGAGCGCTATACGGACCGCACGAAAAGAAAGATGTCGGATTCTAAAAGGAAGCCGAGGTGCTAATGGCCCGAGACTAATCAGGGCACTTCAGTCAATTAGGGGCGAGCGCAACTACCATCCTCCGACTGGCCCTCGCCGGCCTCCATTTGCCTCGTTTTATGTTCACTCCCCTTGCAAAAAGGCCAAGAGCTCTTAGTCACGTAACCGGATTAGAGTCGCGAAAGATGTGTGTGTGTGTGTGTGTGTGTAGTAACCGTGATAAAGATCCCGAGCGAGTGATCGCGATGGTATCGAAAGAAGAAGGCGGCGGCGTAGGAGGCTAGTCGGCCGCCGCCGCGACCCCCCCCCCCCCCCCCCCCGCAAAAAAAACTCGCTCCATATTTGTCGCTTTTGTGCAAAAGTGTGTTGAAGTGGGACCAAGTCCCCCAACATGATCCCTCCCAGGCGCTGGGGTGGGGGGGTGTGGGGGGGGCTTAAGTAGGCAACCCAACACTGGCGAGTCTGCAGTGGACGCTAGCGAGGCTGCTGGGACTCCTATCGATTTCATGGCGTAGATTAGATTTGGGGAGTGCACTATGGATGGAGCTGATGGTGCTTTGAGTGGAGGGGGTGGCGATCATGAGGCGCCTACGTTGGTCTTTTGGAGTCTGCCAGAGCAAACACACACACACACATATACACACACACACACATGCACAGAGGCTAGTGGCAGGGAGTGGGAGGGAGGGTGCTATCCAGGCTGGCTGTTGGCGCAGTTAGGCAGCTGTTAGCGTTTTCAGAAGAAGAAGAAGAAGAAAAAGAAATTAGCACCAGGTTCCACTGTAAACAATGAGCTCATTCTCTCTCGCACCACATCTGTTTCGGAACAAGCCGCCTTATTCAAGGCCCACACTGAGGTAATCCACACCCCCTTGTAAAAGTCCAACTGGGGAGGAAAGCACTCGAGAGGAACTTAAGAGTCACGTGACGCCCCGCGACCGACGCCGAGAAACGATATACTATTTTAATATCCGTGACGGGCGGAGAGATACTTTGCGGAGAGCTCGGGATTTAATATTGATGAGGGCGTGTGGGAACACTTCCTGTTTTCCTGGAGGGGGGTGGGGCTAACCTTAAAACAAAACGTCCCCTTATTTGTGTCTGAAAATGCTCCAGGGCCCCCGTTTCGGGCTTTTTAATAATAATTTAACATTGCTTACAAATGGGGGGGGGGGGGGGTACGATTGGCCTTGTAGGTTCGCCCAACCTAAACAAGCTCGCCGAGTTGATAATGCATTCTAATCACCCTTCCTCCTACTTCCTAAATATCACCGAGGTCTTGTCTGCAGGTCTTCAAAGTCGTCCCCTTGAACCCTTGAATGCTTCCATGAAGTCGGAACTTTTCGAGTCGTGGTTTTAATTGTTAAAGTTGCTGGTAATGAAAAAAAACTCATCGTAAAAAGGTGTCGGGTACATTTGACGGCCAACGCGTCAGGATTTTAAAAGGATTTCACTGGGATCAAATCTGCTTTTACAGACAAATGACGAAATACAACGGATCCTAAAACTACCCGATAATAGTGTTGGATGGTCTGCTACTGCAAATATATATACATATATAAATAAATATATATACACACACACACATATACAGGACTGTCTCAGAAAATTAGAATATTGTGATGAAGTTCTTTATTTTCTGTAATGCAATTAAAAAAACAAAAATGTCATGCATTCTGGATTCATTACAAATCAACTGAAATATTGCAAGCCTTTTATTCTTTTAATATTGCTGATTATGGCTTACAGCTTAAGAAAACTCTAAAATCCTATCTCATAAAATTTTAATATTTCCTCAGACCAAGTAAAAAAAAAGATTTATAACAGCTGAGTGTTTGTCAAGGCTCAGGAAACCCTTGCAGGTGTTTCGAGTTAATTAGACAATTCAAGTGATTTGTTTAATACCCTACTAGTATACTTTTTCATGATATTCTAATATTTAGAGATAGGATATTTGAGTTTTCTTAAGCTGTAAGCCATAATCAGCAATATTAAAAGAATAAAAGGCTTGCAATATTTCAGTTGATTTGTAATGAATCCAGAATGCATGACATTTTTGTTTTTTAATTGCATTGCAGAAAATAAAGAACTTCATCACAATATTCTAATTTTCTGAGACAGTCCTGTATATATAAATATATATACTGTATATACACAAACACACATATATATATATATATTAGTGTTGTGAAAAATAACGCGTTAACTCAGTTAATTCAATTACAGGTTTAACTAGTTATTTTTTTTTTACGCATTTAACGCATGCGCAGAATGAGCTTCCAATCCGTCTGTTGTTGGTCGTCGGGACGAAAAAAAAGTCACTTGCAAAATGAGCTTCCAATACACCACTTCAATCTGAACTCTGTCCGCTCTCATGCAGACGGTCTGTTCATCGGTAATGATCCTTCCGCAGGTTCACCTCCGGAAACCTTGTTACGACTTCTACTTCCTGTAGATCAGGGTCTCAACACGTCGATCGCGACCTGCCAGTCGATCGCGGCGTAGTGTCGGTAGATCGCATGACATTAAAAAGATTGGCCCGCCCCTGACATGTTCTCTATAGCACGTCTTTGTTCTTTTATTAAACTAAACGTCTGTTGTTGATCGTATCTCCACAGCAGCATGTCATTTCTGTCTCTTCGCGTTGCGTTAACACTTATCGATCTCCGTCTCGCGCCACAGAGCTCCGTGCGCGCGCATCGGGACCGAGCAACAAAAAAGTCACTTGTCAATCTGTCCACCTTTAGATTGTATCATGGTGGAGTTAATGGTTGACAAACAAGAGAAAAATGCTCTGTTTAACCCTCCTGTTACCTTTACATTTACTAACATATTTTACCCTCCGGGTCAATTTGACCCCAGCAATTAAAACCTCCAGAAAATTATTAGAATTAATATTGCTTCCCAAGTTTAAGTGTGAGGTACTTTATGTTTGTTTGTTGACTACCTAAATAGCCCTTTAAATAAATAAAAAAGTTGATATTTCTGATATGTTTGACACAGTGAAAAACAGCCTGGGGTCAAATTGACCCCAAAGAACACCGACATAAAACATTGAATGGGGTCAAATTGACCCGAAAGGTAACAGGAGGGTTAAACATTCTGTTTAGGATGAAGATGTATTAATGTTCCATATGGAAGAAAACTGCTAAATAACTGCTGAGTTGCAGCACCATTGTATAGAAGAATGTATACATGTATATATCCGTCTTTTGTCATAAATCTCTATGTTCTCACAAAATATACCGAGAATATCGGTAATATGTGATTAATCATGATTAATCCACAAAAACCTGTGATTAACCCGAATAAATATTTTAATCGTTTCACAGCCCTAATATATATATATACATATACACTACCGTTCAAAAGTTTGGGGTCACCCAGACAATTTCGTGTCTTCCATGAAAAATCACACTTTTATTTATCAAATGAATATAAAATATAGTCAAGACATTGACAAGGTTAGAAATAATGATTAATATTTGAAGTATTAATTTTGTTCTACAAACTTCAAGCTCAAAGGAAGGCCAGTTGTATATCTTATATCACCAGCATAACTGTTTTCAGCTGTGCTAACATAATTGCACGGGTTTTCTAATCATCCATTAGTCTTCTAAGGCGATTAGCAAACACAATGTACCATTAGAACACTGGAGTGATAGTTGATGTAAATGTGCCTCTATACACCTATGGAGATATTTCATTAGAAACCAGACACTTCCACCTAGAATAGTCATTTACCACATTAACAATGTATAGAGTGTATTTCTGATTAATTTAATGTTATCTTTATTGAAAAAACTGTGCTTTTCTTTGAAAAATAAAGTAATTTCTAAGTGATCCCAAACTTTTGAACGGTAGTGTATATATATATGTATATATAAATAAATATATATAAATATACACACACACACATATATATAAATATATATATATACACACACATATATATACACATATATATATACTGTATATATATATATACACATATATACAAACATATATATAATGTATATATATATATACACATATATATATGTGTATATATATACATATATAATGTATATATATATATACACACATATATATATACACATATATATATATATACACACACACACACATATATATACACACATGTATACATATATATGTATATATATACATGTATACATATATACATATACGACCACATGTCCACAGACGGAGTCGCCGAAATATATAGAATGAATTTCGGCGACTCCGTCTGTGGACATGTGGCCGTCGGCGTTGGCGTGACTGGCAAGAGGGTCAAACAGACAAGAGGAGCAGGTGGCACCCAGGTGGGTGCTGCCGGAGGTTGGCGTGCAAAGGATTTGGTGGGCGCTGCCCTTTTTCGCGGTCCACGTGCCATCTGCCTCGGCCCGGCGGTGACGGCGAGAGGGAACGGAGAGTTGGCGGAGGAAGAAAAAAAAAAAAACCTACAGATCGTTTCATCATTTTCACCACCTTCCTCCACTCTGTTCTCTCTGGCAGACTTGGCTCCGGTTCCGACACCGGCTCCATCGGTGTGTGTTGGTATGCCAGCAGCGGCGCCTGTATTAATGGTGGCCAATAAGTGAGCAGAACCTCGACGTGAGCCCGAACTCTTTTGGTTTCAACCTACACAAAAAGGGACATCTCGTGTGTCCTACATCCACGTCGGAGTCAAGAGGAGGGACCGGTCCCCGTCTCCATAGAGACTCTCGATGTCACACTCTGGCAATTTCATTTGGCAAACCAATTTATGGAATAGTTAATTGCAACACTGCTCTATTTAACAGGCAAATGAGCTATGGAAGACGTCCTCGGTCGTGTGACCTTTGAAATGTCATATATTTTAATCCGCGCTGGAGCAAAAGTTCACGTGTGCGCCGCTGTTCTTTGTGAGAGAAAAAAAAATTCTGTCTTGTGTCGTTTAAAAAAAAAAAATCTTCTTCATCTTTTCAACTTCAACATTGAAGACGGGGGGCGGGGGGGGTGTCGGGGATGGCTGCACAATCTGCTGGCGGGCTCATGTTTATGAGGGTCTGCTACACCTGGCTTTTCTTGCTATAAAAAATAAAAAGTGAGACTGGCAGAAATAAAACGGGGGGGGGTGGGGGGCTTGTTGCGGTGCTTGAATCCATCTCGGCTTTCTCTATCTTCCTCCCATCGGAACGAAGGGGGGTTGGGGGGGAGTCGTATGAGCTATTTACGAGGAAGGTCACACCGAGAGGGCATGGCGAGGAGCCAGCAGTCGCTCTCCTTCTCCTCCTCCTCCTCCCCCCATGTCTTTCTGTTTATCCTCTCTTCTCTCTACTTCTTCTCTTGTGACTCTCGGAATGCAAAAAATCAATCACTTTTATTTTGGGATTCAACCTGAAGGTAGTAGATGCATTTGCTGTAATATTCAGCATCTTCCAAACGTGGCAGTCATACAAAATGTATGTGTAGTACATTAGTCATTTTCCCTCTTTATGGAAAAATAATCCGTCTCATCCAGACCACAGACATCCCCCAAAACTCTTTGAAGTAATTAGCGTTAAAACCACAACCATGAGGCGATCTAACTGAGAGGAAGTGGAGTGGGACCACAACAGGAAGTGATGACCTGACCTGTCAGTTACACAGAAACCGCCATTAAAGTTGTAAAGCAGGACTGGAGAAGCAAAAGTCTTGCTTTCTTCTGAGCTCAAAATAATTATAATAATATATTTTATTCATGTAACACTACTCTTAACAATGTTACAAAGTAATTTTAGAGAAACAAAATACAAACAGAGGGATCATAAAAGCATAAAAACACCAAGGGGATGAAATTAAGCCAACATAAATTAATAGATAGATATAAAATAGCAATGGAAGGATGATAAAACCAAGCGATATATTAAATATTCATAAATGCCTTCCTATAAAAGTGTGCTTAAAGAAGGGATAATGATGTAGCCCGTGTGATCTCGATAATCGGTCCCCAATCGAGGAACGACGAGCCACACCCGTCTATGGGCAGATATAGGGCGTCACAAAAAACGTGGTATCATTTGTAGAGAGAGTGTTTAATGCCCTTAATGAAACTATAACATATTTTCAAATCTATACGGAGAATAACGGCATCGCGAAGGACGAGGAAGCGTAGCTTAGAGAACAGCAGTGGTCCCAGAACCGAGCCTTGAGGAACCCCACGGTTACAATGAGCAGCAGAGGAACCGCCTTTTTCTATAACAAGAAAACACAAAGATAAAGAGAGCCACCATCAAACATAAAGTCTACACACCCAGCATCAGATTCAACACATTGGAAGTTAAAAACTGAGCGCATCCCCTTTAACAAACGGCGAATCGTCGACCGACAAATCTATCGTGCGTGTCCAAAATATTGTCCGCGATCCAAAAAAAACCGAATTATTCAAAGCTGCATTAAAAGATTGAATC
>NC_079396.1:3598032-3643032 GCF_029220125.1 Pseudoliparis swirei
AGCGCAGACCATTCTTACCTTTCACAATAAAAGCCTGAGGCATTTAATATATGCGGGTGGATGTTTCGTGTTTTGTATTGGCCGTGACCCCCGGTGTGTAAAGGTCACGTGGCTGTAATCAATGCACTGCAGTTGGGACGCCCAAAGATGACAACCACATCAATAGTGCTGCGCTGATTGTCGCTTATTCCTCAACAGAACCTCATGTTGGTCCTCAGCGGACCTCCGACCCGCACCCCCACCCCTCTGGCAGCCCTCAGGGTGCAGTAACAATGCATTTGCATGCCAAGGAGAAAGACTGTGTGCAGACCGTGCTACGCCACACACACACATGGGCCACCCTGACCCTTGACCTCGATACTCTCCCCCGCCCATCCCACAGATGAGCCGATGTATTATAATCCTCACGGGGGGACGACTGGGCCTTTTGTTCTGAGAGAAGGCCGCCGGGCCAGAGCCGATGAGAACATCCACCTCCAGAAACAGCATTTCAATCTTTAAGAAGTCTGTATATTTTCTACTTATGTCTGTTTTTTCTTTCTTTTCTTTTCTTTTATTTATTGTAATATAATACATTTTTGGGGTCATTTACAATGTTTTGTCGCTGAATGAATGAAATAAAACAAATCCAACAAATGAATGAAACAAATAAAACAAATAAATAAATGTAAAAAATTTAATAATAAAAAAATACAAAATACAAATAAATACAAATAAATTAATAAAATTAATAAACAAAGCAAAAGCACACAAAAACCTTGTGACAATTTGTAGGTCGCGGCGTGCACCGCTGCTACGCGGAAGATAGCCGAAAGCGTGCGGTTACACCCTGGGCCTGTGGTTGGCGGCCATTTTGGTCAAACCCAATGTCGGTCTGCGCTGGGGGGGGTTTCACTACCGCACCCGTCTCCACCCCTTCCTGTTCCTCCCTCCTGCAACTGGTTTACAACGTTTTAACACGGTATGCTGCTGAAGGCAGCGTGTGTGTGTGTGTGTGTGTGTGTGTGATCGAGGTGAACATGGTCAGCCCCTGCTACAACTGACACGGTGTTGTGGCTAGAAAGTGTGAAGAACCAAAGATAGTGACACTCACCTGGAGATGGGAACACGGGAGCAGGAACACGCCACATGGAAAAGGAGAAGAAGAAAAAAGTTATTCAAATCATCTTCAAGCATTCAGCGTAAAAGTCAGAGCGGACTAATTGCGCAATAAAGCCTCGCTTCACAAAGTGCTCGTTCAGCTAAATGAGGAATTGCCTTTAATTTCACTTTTAATTGAAATGAACCCCGTGAGTGAGAGTTACTGCTGTGATCATTAGTTTCCCTCCCGTTATTTGTGTTTCCTAACTTTATAAGTAGGGGGGGGGGGGCTCTTCGGGTCTGGGGGCCACGAAGTGAGACCACATGGCCTTTAAGAGCTTCTGGAATCAAGCAATCAAAAATACACATTTTTTGACGACGTCGTGAGTAGGAGGTGGTTTACTTTCATTCGACCGTCTCAGGCGTGGGTTTTTTCCTGCACTAAGTGACACGGCAGAGGGGGCGGGGCCTGTGAAATTCCAGACACATCATTAAAAGCGCAGTAATTGCTTTGCGAGCAGCGGCTAATAAAAAATAAAAAAAGGCCCTGCAGCCCCCCCATTTCTTCCTATAAAAAAGGGAAGGAAATAGCGGTACAGAACATAGGGGGGAAACCCCAACTGTGGAGGAGGAGGAGGAGGAGGAGGAAATTCAACTCACTTTATTTTATACAGCCCCAAAATCACATATTTGCCTCAGAGGGTTTTACAATCTGTACGACTTCTCTCCATACGTCCGTGGATCTGAGCCACTAATCCGATTATCGCTATGGCCCGGTTGCTTAATGTCAGGCAAAAAAAAACCGATAACAGTCAGCTATGGGTAGTTTAGATCCAGAACTATCAGAGCTGGTTGTGTTATCAGTCGTGCCAAGAACACACCAACACCAACACCAACAGATGCCGACACACGGCACGACTGTGAGCATGACCGATTCGTCACGATCACGTAGCGCGAGCACCCACACACACGACTAACATAGGGAACAGAGTCTGCCACGACTCGGCCCTCTCCGTGGAGAGGTGGTGACCCGCAGCGCAATATGTCCAACTTCTGTCCTCTTCATTTGTTCTTTTCTGGATTCCCGCCTCCGCTGACATCGCTCTCTCGGCTCACAGCCCAAGGCATGTAGGCGGCGGCGGGTGGGGGGGGAGGGGGTGGAATAAGTGCCTTTTTTCCTTCATCTCACTACCTTAATGAGGGGCTTTTCACAACCGGGGCCGAGCTAAATGCCGTCTGCCGCGACGTAAATGATGCCAGTTGACAAAACCACGCACCCTACGCCGATGACGATGTGGCGTCGACGGCAAAAAAAAATCAGCTTTTTTCCTCTGGAAAACGGCGTCTCTCCGGAAAGAAACGTTCCTCTGAAAGTTCAGATTGAGTGAATCCAGTCTGGGACACCGTCCGATGATGAATGCGAACGATTTCTCTCTGACCAGCGCATGACCGCTTCTCATGAGGGTCCATATTGAAAGAGAAACAATAGCTCGATAGCTGAAAGCAACAACAACAACAAAATCCCTCAGTAGGTTTCACTTTCACATGGTGATTAATCACTTAAGAAGATTGCACCCTGCCCCCCCTGAGCCCCCTCTCCCTCCCCCCGGGGCTGAAGCTCATAACAGGATTGGTCTGGCTAATGTCTCTCCACTTAACATATCTCAAGCTTTTGGCTGAAAAGTGCCACGTTTTTCATCTGGAAAAGGCAGATGAATCGGCAGAGACAAAAGACAGATCATAGTTCTTGAGTTGTTTCTCTCTCTCTCGGGAGCGGAGGGGGTGGCTACAATTGTACACCCCCTCCTCATTTGCTTAGCTTTTCCTCCCCACATAGCTTTCGCTGCTAGCAGGGGGTCCCCCACTTTCCCTGCAACTAAAGGGATTAGCTGTAATTGGGACCAAAGTACTGGTCTTGAAGCTCCCCCCCCACGCCCCCCCCCATCTTAAGCGAACCGCAAACAGCCGTCAGCTCCTCTGCGCGGCACCTTATCAATTATGACGTATCAAATGCGGACTTTTGGATTTTCAAGCTGCAGGAGAAAAACAAAGCATTTAGACCACTAGACATCCGATACGTCTGGACGGTTGGTCTGGCCACAAATGGCAAATACAACCTTGAACCTCTTGGTCGGTGGTCCTTCACATTATTGGGAGGTCCTGAACCCTGCAAGCTTCGTCGGTGCATTCACCGACCCCTTCGTAATTGGACGAATGAAAAAGGTATACATTCTTCCAGAAGGATGCCCATTTTAGACTCTTCTGGAAGGGTTCATTTCATTTATCCATGACCTTTCCGGTGGCTGTTTTTGTCCCCCCCCCGTCTAGTTCTGGTGGCGCTGAGAACGCTCCCGTATTTCCTTTCTCACTCTCTTATCTGACATGTTCTGCGAAAGGCCCTCGTCGCCTCCAGAAAGTGATGTCATTCGGAAGCCGGCGGGCCGTTTCTGCACGTTATCTATTTCAAGTCTCGTGAAGCAGATCTTCGCCGTCGTCAGCCGTTTTGAACCGGGGGGTGCGTATCGAATGCCGCAGCCGAACATCCTTCATGTAACCTTCCGCGAGCCATGCCTGCCGCAAGGAATCAATAAGTGATGAAGAGAGGCCGCCCCGGTTGGCAACTTACTGCATTCGTCAAGATGCTGAGGTCAGTTGCGACTCGCGATGACAACCTACTGAGACAGTTGATGTGCTTCTTGCTTCAGGACCGTACCCTGCCATCGTAAGGACAGAAGCCCTCAGCTGAAACGCATCGAAAGGATGCCACGGGCAAATCTCGGTACGTATCATCTTAGGAGGAATCAAACTGCAGAACTAAAGCGAGGGCCAAGAAGGCAAACAGAAGCCCTACAACGTCTTCTCCTACCTAAACTCACCCCCAGAGAGCCCCATTAAACAGTACAAAAGTCAGGCTTACTGGGCTGGCTTTATGGCTAGCAGATGGCATGAGGGGGGGCTGTTCTGCCTGTGAACTAGCTTCCACCCCTGTAAAACAGTGACCAGTTGACCCTGGAGCCATATAAACCTGGCGTCTAAAGACAACAAGGCTCCAACCCAAGATCACTCCGGTCAAGTCACCTGAGGAGGTCGGGATTGTCGGCATTTGACTTCCTGTCCTCTGCCCAAGAGTTCACGAGACGAGGGGCAAAGTGGCGGCGCCGTGCAGAGATCTCGGTTGCCGCCCTTTAATTTCGGAGGAACCTTGAGATGCGCATCGTCTGCAGTGTGTCAAGTGGCCCTATAGTGCGAGAACTACGTACCCCATTAGGAGCTCTAACAATGCCAACTGATAAAAATGTGTATTTGACACAGACTTGCCCTGAAGAAAGCTTGTCTCTCGGTGTCACGGAAGGTTCGCGACCCTTCGCGACCTCACCGCGAAACAGCCAAAGCCACCTCTTGACTGACTTTATGGTCAGGACCACTGTAAAAATAGAACAAAAGGGAAAGGGGGAGGTGCCGGGTGGCGATTGCGTCTGGCCTTTAGAAACGCAGACTCACTCTACAAACACTATCTTGAGAAGTAATCAAGGGAGGGACACTTAAAAGGCTTAATTGCGCCAAATGTCCTTTAATGACCAGAGGTCACAGCCCTTCTTTTACGTCCGCAGTTAAACCGACCAGAGAGCCCGGGGTCAGGTCAGGGAGGGGTCAGGTTGAATAACAGGCCGACAGAAACGTTTTGGGATGCATCCAGAGCGGCGGCGTAGCCCCACTCGGGTGGGGCCGGGGCGGTTAGAACTGAGAAACCTCAGAGAAGAAGCTGTTGTGGCTTCTGAGGAGAGGTACGGAAGGCCAGAATATCCAAGGCCAAGGGTAAAAACAACGACTAATAGCCGTGTTTATAAAATGGATTCCTCTCCCAGAGAGAGCGAATAAGGAAAACCGTGGTTTGAGGGCGGTTTAAGGCTGAGATGCGATTCTGGCTGCAAGAGTGTTCGACAAAAGGTAACGGGGGATCCAAAACCTGGTTATCGCAAAAGGTACCCTGGAACCAGAACGGTTCTTGGAGTCGCAGAGAGTCCGTTTGTCCGTCCCCCCCCCCCCCCCCCTTCTCCTCATTTCCCTCCTTTTCTCTCACATCTGGAAAGCAGGACTGGCTTCTCTGCCATTTCCCGCACACACACACACGCACACACACACACACACACACACACACGTCATGTAGATCACTCTGCCTGATGGGAAGCATATGAGCTGAGAAAGGAACATTGGAGGAAAGGGGGTGTTGTCACCAGAACACACAAGTTATCTGCCAGAACATTACTGAATTCACTTTTTCCAAGAGTTTTCTTTTTAAAAAAAGAATTCATACCGAGGTTGCTGCTGCTTTAAGAGAAATGCACATTAGATTATTCCCAATGTAATCCAAATCTCTAAACCAGGTAGATGAAAACGAAGCTTCTTTCCTTCAAAATGAAAAGAGACGATTAAATGAGGAATCAAACATGTTTTCTTGTATATAAAATACATGGATAAAATATCAAATCTAATGCTTCTACCAAATCAGTGCATCCTATCAATGGTGATTGACAAAGATTGTATGGATTTGATTATTTTTGCACTTCTACATCTTGCAAAACAGTGAAGAGGGATGTTAAGGAGTGTCGGTCGACGGTTCTTAAGAGTTCGGGCATTGTGGATGTCGCAATCCTGTTTTTTTTGGCAACCAGATGTGAAAGTACAACTTTCATGAAGTGAAAAAACACTGTGGAAGTGTAAAAAAAAAACCATAGAGAATAGATCACTCCCTAGTTATACGTTGTTTTATTTCATACTTTTAGTTTTCTTCCGTCTATTTTTGGCTAGCATCATCTAGAAATCTTCACATGTAATGTCAATTGTCTGGAAGACATCTGTGAATGTCTAATTGATGTCTATCAGTGGACTCTAAATGGACCATAATATACTAAATAAATATCATTCTGTATTTAAAAAAGACTACAAACTAGTCCTGTTCTCATAGACCTCTATACAACCAGAGGAGTCGCCCCCTGGTGGAAAGAATGCAGGTTTAAGGCACCTGAGCGCCGCCTGTGCAGAACTCCATCAGGGACAATTTGTTGAAAAGTTGCCTCCCTCCCCCACCATTCATTGGCTAACTCTTCCCATGAATGCATCACTATCTGAGCCACAAACCAACCCCCTGGTGCAGCTGTGTTCCACCACCACCACCTCCTCCACCACCTCCACCACCACCACTTCCTGCTGGATGTATGAGGAGGATCTGGATAGAGGTCCCTTACCATTTGACTTCTTAGACGTTATCTCCCATTCATAATATCAGACACTTTATAGAGTTAACTCTTGTTGTCGCTGTAAATGAATATATATATATATATATATATGTTTTAATGAAACCTGAAAGCTGCATGTTTACCTTCCCCTCTCCCTTCCTTGTATGTGTCTTTGGTTTACACCGTTGCACCATATTGGTGCCACCTGCTACCAGGAGGGAAAAAAAGCTGAGAAGGCTTAAAAATGATAAGTCACGCAAACACACACACACGCACACACACTCTCATATTCACCAACCTGAAGCATAAGTGCTGTGCATCCAAACAAGAGCGACAACAGCGCCCACTTACATAACATTGAGGACAAAAAAAAACAACAACAACAAAACAAGAATCCGATTAAAGCGGCGAGGTGGCGTTGGACGCGAGTCGTGCGTTCTGTGCGGTTGCTCTGGAAGCCATTTCGTGCTGAGGGGCGATTACCTAGTTTGCATCGCCGGTAAGCTGAAAAGCAGCTTGGAGAGAGTTTTTCTCCTTATTTTTTTTAAAGACGCAGCAGCCTGTCCATCCCCCCCCCCTCCCCCGCCCCCCGTGACCAGCGTGGGTCGCTTTAAAAAGAAACACGCGTGAGGCGTTTGCTGTATTCTGTGAAGTGAGTCATCCCGTACGAGTCGGGCCTCCACATGAACGACGGGCCTCCCACAAACGGGTCGCTCTTCATCCTGTGAAATGCTGAGGTAGAAGATGGATGGTTTCCAGCACCAATCCACTCCAATCTACTCTACACTGCTCTACTCTACTCTGCTCTACTCTAGCAAGGTATGCACAGCTCTATTTTCGAAGCTGCTGCTGCCCTTTGTCTCGACTCTATCCCCGTCCAGGAAATAGAAAGCCAGTCTGGCCTAGACTGTTTTTCCATTTTATTTCCTACATCTTGACCCAGATATGTCGATGTGTGTGTTCTCCCGTCTCGTTGGACGTTGCATTACTTTACGTGTCGTTTAGCTTTTATCCAAAGAGACTTACAATAAGTTCATCAACCACGAGAACAAACTCAGAACAAGAAGAGGCAAGGAAGTAGCATTTCTTCAAGAGAGTCAAACTACAAAAATACCATGAGTAATACAATAAGTAGTACAATAAGTAATACCATGAGTAATACAATAAGTAATAGCATGAGTAATACAATAAGTAATAGCATGAGTAATAGCATGAGTAATACAATAAGTAATAGCATGAGTAATAGCATGAGTAATACCATAAGTAATAGCATGAGTAATAGCATGAGTAATACAATAAGTAATAGCATGAGTAATACAATAAGTAGTACAATAAGTAGTACCATGAGTGAGAGCCATTCAAGAGCCACTGACGTGCTGATCTGTTTTTATTCCACAGCACGGAGGTCTGCGATGGTCTGCCGTAAAGCCGCTGTGAAATTGTTCAGCTCAGCTCCACCGAGGTGGGCGTGAGAAAGAGAGAGAGTGTGTGTGTGTGTGTGTGTGTTCAAGTGAACTGTGCAGCATGGGTGATGAGGCAGACTGTGATGCGGGGGTGGGGACGAAGAGGGGGGGGGGGGGAGAGAGCAAGAGGAGAATGGTTGAGGGGTATGAGAGAGAGAGACAGAGAGATAGAGAGAGAATGGATGGATGAATGGAAAAGAGGAAGAGAGACGCTCTGGTCAGGCACGCGATGCTCGGCTGAACCAGGTCAGGCCCACATGAGGCTGAGAGGGTTCCACTGCATCATGCCGTGAAGAACCTTTTAAAGGAACAGTCAAACAATTCAGATGAGAGTCGGATGAGATAACTAAAAGTACAAAACCAAAATGTGACTCTTGGATACTATAAAAGTGTTAGCGCCGTTAGCTTCAACGGTTTCTACTTCTAAACGTCCTACCCGTCTCTTAGGATTATATTTTAATGTACCATGTACCACATCCTTCAACGCAGCTGTAATTAAATCAAATTCAGTTTATGAATGGGCGATACAAAATAAACTGAATAGAATTAGCTACTAGCCGCTAGCTCATTATTAGCAAGGATGTTAGCAAAACCAGCTAGCTGTGTTAAGCTAAGCTAAACTAGTCCTCTGAGTCAAGGTAACACGACAAACAAGAGGATTTCACATATTCTTAGAATACAGTTTATAACAGAAGTAAATATAAGTTGGAGCTCTAATATATATATATATATAATGTATAGATTTGTTGGTAAATATATTGCTAAAAACAACAGCAGGTGTATATTTGTGAAAGTAGAACCAAAACAACTTGTTCTTCTTCTTTCTAAACTTATTAAGCTTTTAATTATTAAAACAGTTTTTGAAGGCAACACGTTTTCCAGGTGTATATATATACACCTTTTAAAAATGTGGTGCACTTTTTATAAGATTGTTCTTTTTTGAATCCACGTGTCTACCCAATGCAGACGATTCAGTGGTAAACAAAGAGCCTAAATATTTGAATATTAGCTATCGTGCATCACACACAAACAAACACACACTCACACACACACACACACGTGTATAACGAGCGGTGCGAGTGGAGCTCCACCATTCACCTGCCTCACAATTTGCATATTGGCACTGATTGAGTTTTCGAGTGAAGTCTCTGTTGCGTCTGAACCGAAAAGGCAAATGGAATGCAGCGACTTCATTGGTCGTGAAAAGACACGTTTCGCCCAAAGAGCGGCGTGTTTCTGGGGGGCGGCGGCTCCGCCCGCACCAGAGAGCGAGACGTCCTCAGTCGCTCCGGCGTAAGGTGAGAAAACGTGACACTCCCAGCGAGAAGCTAAAAGCAGACGACCTCCTGCTCTTAGGCACAAACCCTCGCATACATATAGACAGTAGTACTACTGCAAACATGTTTACAAGTCCCAGCATGCACCTCGGTGCCCTCCACATCCACCCTCTAAAACAAAAACAGTGCCGTGATGACCACTAACCGGCTACTGCTTTAATAAAAAGCCACCTTGAAGGCCACCTTCGCTCTTTGCAACATATAAATATATATATTGTATATATATTTTTTTATATATATAAATATATTTATTTTTTATATATATACATATATATTTATATGTATTTATATATTTTATTTATATATATATATAAATATGTATATAAATATATATTTAAATATATATAAATAAATGTATGTATATATATGTATATATATATAATATATAATAAATGTATAAAATATAACATATATATAAATATATATAAATAAAATATACATATTATATATATACAAAATAAATATATATATTTATATATATAAAAATATATATATACAAAATAAATATATATCTAAAAAAATATATATACAAAATAAATATATATATAAATATATATAAATATAATTCTGTTTTTCAAAATCCATCTACTGTAGTAATCCCATTGTAGCCCATAAACACAAATGCTGGTCGCACCACGCTTCTATTTGTGTAACTCATCAGGAGTCACCATGGTGTCACCCTGAGCTGCGAATATGACAAATAGTTGGAAAAAAAGTAATCTATCAGCAGGTGGGATTTCGCCATGACGCAATTTATGAGGTCTGAGAAAATACACTCGCAGCTGCGTCCACCAGGCACGTGACAAACGGACTCCGTTTCTCAGTTTAGAGTACAAACGTGATCAAATAATCAAATAATCCCTTCTGAGATTTGTCTGGTGCTGCAGTGACAAGAACTCCACTGTGTGTGTGTGTGTGTGTGTGTGTGTGTGTGTATGTGTGTATCTGATGCTGTAAAGCTGATACTCAGGTCCCCCGTAGTGGCCAGCCTCACTTATCAAGGGCGACGCCGTTCCGATTTTAGTCCGAGAAAACTGCATTTGCTGAGCAACCAAATTAGCCCTCCAATCACAGCGGCAGCATTTGGGATAATGCAGGGCCAGAGCGCCGCGTGGAGGCGGTGCATTAACACACACACACACACACACACGACTGATGCCTCGCTCTCCAAGCATGAAAAGGAAAGTAGGTTTTTTTTTATTCAAAAAATGTCTGCCTTGGCTTAATGCTTAAGCCGCAGCATAGCCTACTTTGAGGGAGAGAGAGAGAGAGAGAGAGAGACACTGTCTGGCACCTTGAAACACACACTAAAGTAAATCCATTATCGCTCCCCCCCCCCCCTCTCACTACACCACAGAGGTGTCTGACTGTCTGCGGGCGGCCCCCATCGAGCTGACAGACTAAAATAGACTACATTTTTCATGGTGGCTGGTGGCTGGTGCTCCCCCCCCCCCCCCACACACACACACACACACAGACAAACACCACGCAGCCCATTTTTTTTAACGCCATCCTCCCTCGGCGGACACTTCGGCTGCTATTCCTGTCGAGAGTCTCCGGCCGCTGAACTTCAGGTTCGCCCAATTAACACTCTGAATGGGACTTTGTCCGACGCGCCCTACCCGCCGGCCGGCGGTCAACACGGCGGCGGCCCACGCTACGTGTGTGTGTGTGTGTGTGTGTGTGTGTGTGTGTATCTGATGCTGTAAAGCTGATACTCAGGTCCCCCGTAGTGGCCAGCCTCACTTATCAAGGGCGACGCTCATGCGGCATGCCGACTGTTTTTTTTTTTTTTACAATCACAGAGAGGGCTCAAAGTTCATTAACACTACTGTATGGAAAACACACACACACACACACTGTGCAAATACAAGCGCGGTCTGAGTGGGGTGGGTGGAGACGCAGCGGCGTGCAGATTGTGTCGAGGCCTCTCCGTTTATGACTGCCAGAGGCGCTGATAAGTCTTGGAGTTTGCTTCGTTTCTTTTCAAAACACTGTCCCCGTCTGTCTGTCTGTCCCCCGTCTGTCCCCCGTCTGTCTCCCGTCTGTCTCCCGTCTGTGCTTTAGAGCTAAAGAACAATGACCCCGTGAGACTGGGGGAGATTTCACCAGAGAATACACAGTAATGTGCCGGATACTTGCAAAGGATTGCGGAGCATTCGCACAGCCACCATGGTGTATGTTCTTGAGGAAGAGGAGGAGGAGGATGAGGAAGAGGAGGAGAATTAACGTGGTGGGGGCACCAATGGATAAACGTCCTCCCTCCGTTTCTTCTCTTTGGATTATTCACCGGGGGTCTTTATACGTAACCCTCAAATTCTGGTGGCACTTCCACGTAGCATTGGGCTACATATCCGACACACACACACACACACACACACACACACACCTCCCAGCCCAGAACAGTGCTGTTGGTTTTGCCCATGTTGTTGTTGTTTTTTTTGTTAGGTACATCTATTTGAGGGCAGAGGAGCACTGGAGGGGTCTGGAGGTCTGGTTTGACAAATGCGGGTTTCGGAATGCTGATACTGGGGAGGCAGAAGCTTCCTGTAGACCGTGTTTTATGATATTCAATATCATCCAACAACTTTTGGTCATAGTTTTGGAGTGTTTGGTTTTAAGACAACACTCAAATAAGTTTGACTAACCCTTGAGTTTTTTTTTTAAACCTTTCCGCCAATGATTCTAGAGACTTCTCATGAGGAATGATTCATCCTTTCATGTCAAACGTTTGTAGACTTAGTACAAAAAAATAACAACTGGGACCGTTACCGCTGAAGACGCCTCCGGCAGGAAGTGGGTGTGGTGTGGAAACCAGAAGTCTAAGTCACTGCTAAGTTCAACTCGACTCGGTTCGCAGGGTTGTTGTTGAGAAAAAGGGGAAGAAGAAGAATAGGCAAGAAGAAGAGGCAAGTAGACGAAGAGGAAGAGGCAAGAAGAAGAGGAGAAGAGGAAAGACGAAAAAAGAGTGTGTGTGTGTGTGTGTGTGTGTGTGTGTGTGTGTGTGTGCGCGCTGTGTTTTAATTTCTGAACAAAAAGGCCGCTCTAGGCTTCTGGCTGTTGTCCACTGAGTCATGAACAAAAGGGGGAGGAGCCTCTCATTGGGAGTAAACTCTGGTATCAGCGACCTCTCTGAACCCCGGTGATGCTCTGGGGGCCAGCCGAGGAAACAACGGGAGAAAACATGGCCCCATATGTTTGCAAAAGTTAAGACCAATATATGGAATTAACAATGGATTGATTCAGATTTGTTTTTGTTCAACCATGAGTATAAAAACTCAGAACAAAAAGAATCAAGAAAGCAACATTACTTCCAGAATACCATAAGATACCATAAGTAATACCATAATAAATACCGTAAGTAAGAGACATTCAAGTGCCACTGAAGCGCTAATCTGTTCATATTCAAGGTATCGTCGAAAGGTTTTGAATTTTAGAATTGGTGACGAAGTGTTTTCCATCCTCACAGGAATATTCTTTAGCTCGAGTTTCGGACCGAAAAAAAAATGTGGGAAAAAAATCTTGAATTGAGATTGAAAGATCGTGAAATCGCGATCTGCCGATCCGTACTCACAAACGGCAACTTTAAAAAGAAGGTGATCTGTGACAAAATGGTGGTTGGAGGCCAAGAGGAAAGAGATCGGAGCTCGTGCCGCTTCCTGTCCTCGTCTCCCGGGGCCGGGTCGGGTTCTCCTCTGGCGGCGGGGAAGACGAATCGACACGCGACCCGGCCGGCTCGTCCCCGAGCGGCGATCATGTGGCCGTGAGGTCATCCCTCCACTTCTGCTCCCATCCACATCAGGGATCTATCATTTCATTACTGCCGCTGGAGAGGAGGAAGAGGAGGTCTGAGGCATCCATCCATCTTCACTATCTGTAGAAAATGAATCTCAAACTCTCTGCGCTGGTAGACCTGTGTCTTCTGAAAGGCCATACTCAAACTAATATGTTCTGTCACTCCATTTCTCTCTAGCTCCTTGTTTTCTAGCCATGTGTACGTCGCCTTATGCCCCTGAAGTACGTGGAAGTGAATGTGAATGCAGATATTCTTAAAAGACGCCTCCTTAATCCTCTTTGGCTTGTACGTCACTTTAATAAACTAGAACAGGCACTCAGTAGAGCGCATACCTTCGCATATCACAAGATTGGGCATTGAATTCTGAACATTGTGGCATTAGTTGCATGCCAATTGGATAAAAATTGAGCGCGCTATGGTATAAAGAAGATTTTGACCTTTTCATGACCTTGACCTTTGACCTGATCAATCCCAAAATCTAATCAAATGGTCCCCGGATAATAACCAATCATCCCACCAAATGTCATGGGATTAGGTTTAATACGTTTTGAGTTATGCGAGTAACACGCATACAAATAAATAAATACATGGCGATCAAAACATAACCTTCCGCATTTTCAATGCGAAGGTAAACATGTCTTGCCAAATGAATAAACCCCACTGAGGTACCTGGAACTCCCTTATAAAGCCGCAGAAGACCCTCAATGACCCGTATTAGGGGTTGTCTGTGTCTCATAGGGAATGAGTGGTCTCCCCATAGTTGCATGTTGAGTGTCCTTGAGCAAGACCCCTACACAAGTGTACCCTTTCTTTCGTCTTTTTCGTTCTATCCCCCCCCCCCCTATTGAGAACTGTGACTGCGTAGTAATGGATGGAAAAGTAGCATGCGTGACAACACCGATGGTTCCACGATACAAGTGCTCAAATATGGTCACTGACAACCGACAACGTCGTTCGTTTAATGACCGCGGCGGCGTCTCCTCGTTGGATATCGTAAAGATCGTCCATCCGAGTCTACGGGACTTTTTCCGCCTTCGTTTTCAAGGTTTCAGAATAATAATCTGATCCGAGTTGAGATGTATCGATCGCGGCAGGAAGTGGAATCTGATGTTTCACAGCAACATCCCGGGTGACCGACTGGTGAAGGTGGGGGGGAGGAAGGAATGGGTATGACACGGGGAAAGGAACCAGTTCAAGGAAGCATGGAGGGGTGAGAGAGAGAGAAATGACACCTCTGGTTCCGCCCTACACACTGCCTCCTCGACGCTCTGTGGCAGTCGGAGGTATTGCGTCGTGATTCGTCGAGATAGTGAGGGAGCGCAGTACACACCTCGACCTGCCTTTACAACGAGAATCTGGGCCGACCGCTCGTGCGATCGGATCTTACACCCCGCGCTCGTATCTTTTGAGAAATGAAACCACTTCAAGGGAGAAGGGAGAGAAAAAAATGACATATTTACACCATGCTGCACGAGAGAGCGTGGCAGGTGTTCTTCGCCTCATCCGGATCAAGATCTGTACAACCGCGTCTGAGATTTTGGGCGGCGTGCCACGTACTCGTCAAATACGCGTTGGAGATCTGAACTGAATCTTTTTTCCACCTATATTTGCTCGTAAGTGGGGTTTTTTTTAACTTGGGGAAATACTCGTAACCGTCGGCGATAAGACTCCTTTCCCTTTCACCAGAAGATGAGAATGCCATGGACCACGTCACAGAAGCACTAAGAAAGTATGTTTGGTTACCGGTAGAAAGCAGCATGGAGACCGGTGTCACTTCTTTTTCATTTATTTTGTGTCTCCACTGCCGATCAAAGCTGGAGACAATAGATACCCCGAGACTACTTTAGAGTCATCTGTCCTGGGAGTGTAACCGCTAACGGGGTTTTATCTCCAGTGGGCGAAGGGGTTCTAGTCGTTTTGGGGCGAGGCAATAAAATCACACTAATCCAATTATGTAGACTTTTGATTTTTGCATGATATTCATGATCTAGAAATTGTGCCATTAAAATGTGCACAAGATTTGTATTTTTAAGTCATTTTCAAGTAACCAATGTAAGTCGTCTTGGGTTCGGACCGAGCTGTAAACTCAAATTACCAAACTTCCACTTTCTCGTCTGCCTGCATGTGTCTCTTGATTCTCCTTAGAAATGATGACACTCCTATGTTGGATGGAATAACCTGCATTCTATGGATATGCGAGTGGTGCTATTGTGTTTTGCGCATGCATTTTTATATTGTACTATAAATCCTAGGAACAGATGAAGTGAAGCTTTTTGTTTTGTTGCCATATCTTCAAAGCTTTGGAATTCCTTTATGCACCAACACAAAGCTCTCCAGTGTGGCTTCACACTCGGTCGAAGACAGACACAGCGCCACATTAGGCGACGTGACCGAGTGGAACGCTCCCGGTGACGACAACCGTCTGGGTTATTAATCACGGATATAGACAATAGATATTTTAGGAGAGATATCTGGTGGTGATGATCACCAAGGAGAGAGAAACCTGGAGGCACAACAGTCCCAGAATGTGGCAGACACCATAACGCCGTCGAGAAAAGTGTGCAACAACTCAGCAAACCACACACACACACACACACACACACATATATAAATGGTAGTGGGCTTTATATAAACAGATGTCCTGGTGCTCAAGATAGCCTTGGCAGTGTTCCTCCGAAGGAAGACAATGAGTATAATGTATTTGTGCCGGCTGTGGGTCAGAGGTGGATACACACACCACACATTACTTTGTCTTAGAGATCTACAATTACATTAATTATAAGCCAAGGACTTCAAGAGGTCTATTGTCTATTGTGTGTGTGTGTGTGTGTGTCGCTCTTCTCCGCGGCTGCATTCGCGTGTGTGTGCGTGTGTGTGTGCGCGCTCTGCAATAAGAAATGAATAGTGTGGGTGGCGCGGGGGAGGAGCGTGGGATGTGTGGAATCAATGGGTTGACTTGAGGGGGAGGGTGGGGTGGGGGGGTTGGGTTGGGATGTGCGAGTCTGGGCCTGGGGGTGTGGAGGCTTCCTGAACCTGAGAAGCAGACACGCCAATGCCAGAAGGAGGGATCTCCTTTCAGGCACATTGTGTTTTATTTAGCATCGTGCATGGCCGCTTCATTTGCCAGAGTGCGGGGGTGGGACGGATCCATTGGAGAGATTTGGTGACTTGCAACGGGAGGAAAGGAAAAGGACTCGGCAAGCCTGTTTTTTTATAACTTTGTTCCAGAGGAGTAAACCGAGGCACACACACACACACAACTCGCATCTTTCCTCTCGACTTCCTGGTAGGCCACAGGGAGCCTGAATGAGACCCTCCTAGTTCTGCTTCCCACCCGGCTCTCTGGTCCGCCCTCACCTGTCCTTCGCCGGCTGGTTTCACTTTCTCACACTCCCAACCTCTCAAACTCAACATCTACTCTCATTAGCGTCTCCCTCTTGGCTTAACTTCTTCTGAAAAAAAACTGTGACGGGTTATAATGGCCAGTCAAAGTTAAAAGTTGCTTTCCTTTTTGGAACAATGGGGCAACTCGGTGCACTATCCTGATTAATCCAGTTCAAGATTACCCCGTGCTGCCTCGGCGGAGAGCGGCGAGACATCGACATCAAGTCAGAGCAGACTAAACAAAAGTAAAAATCAGAGGTCTTTGTTCTGTTAGGAAGATACACACCTTTTCTGAGAAAAACACGGAATCCAAAGCATCTATAGCTGTTCAACATATTCTTTATTCCTTACTCTCTCTCTCTGTCCGGTATAGAAATCTAAAATTAAATTAAAAACGCCTGTTTACCCTTTTAGCTCACATCCCCAATCATCACCTCTACGCAAATAAGTCTAATTCTTTGTCTTTTTATATCACTATCCATACGTTTTCGTCCGACACAAGAAAATGGCATGCGCCAATAAGACAACCAATATCAGTAACATCGTCATCCATCCATCAATCAATCTTAAACCTGGAACGGGTGTATGAAGCCACGGTCTTCTGTAGCTCCGTATCGGGCTACGTTCTAAGCCCGCCCACTTTTTCAACGGTCCAATCAAATGTGAAGGATTTCATTCTAAATCTCCCTCTTCGCTGTGCTCCACTCAAATGTTCAAATATAGGAGAAAACTCACGATGCAGAAGGTAAAGAGGCCCCAACGTGTGTTCCACTGGGACTTTAAAGCAAAGACACCCAACAATTATTAAATATATATCATTTATTGTGGACCGTTTCCAGAGCAGGCCTGAACAATGGATTGTTTGAAGACACCTTATTGTTCCAAACTGGTCGATCAACTCCCGAGTGGGCATTGCAATTGTTGCACAGATGGCGAACAATCTCCAATCTTTAACGTTTCCAACACGTTTTTAGAGCAGCGAAAGTATATTTTCACGTGAGTGAGTGATTGTTGATAACCGTTACTAGAAGAAAAAAAAAGAAAGAGACGTGCGCTGCTGAGGCCAAGCTCGCCTCTTTTGTTTGTTTGTGCCGGACGGCAGCAGCACCGTCGAGAGATGAGCAAACAGAGGGAGGATGGAGGAGGGGTGGGGGGGTGGGGGGGGCAAACAATAAGCGCTGGTCCATGACTCAGGCGCTTTGGGAGCACTGATCATCCCAACAGTGGATGGGGGGATGGGGTGGGGGTTATCACCTCTATCCGTCCCACAATCACAGATCCACAGCTGATACCCGAGCACAAAAGAGGTGACAATGGCTAGCCAGCATACATTCCCCCCCCCCCCCCCACCACCACCAACCCCCCCAGCACTCTTACAATTATACCTCACCAGAGCTCCTGGGAGCTGCCCTTCCACATGGCTGAGGCCAAGCCAGTGTGAGACCCCAACCCCTTGAAGAGTCAATGCAACAAAACAAAACAAAAACACACACAACAAAGAGATCCGGCCGGCCTCCACGACAACAGAGGATACATCTCCAGCCCTCTCGGACGCTTCTCAATGTCTGCCTTTCGACCGATGACACGCCATTAAATTTTTTTTTAAAAGGGGTAGTGGGGCATTCAATGTCCTCTCGCCACAACATCTAAGCTCGGGAGAAAAATTTTTTTAAAGCTCTGTGTGACGAGGGTTTGTGCTATGAGAGGAATGTCACACACACACACACACACGGCTGTGGGACGCAATCCAAGTTGAAGCAGATTCGCAGCGTAAACTTGAAACGTCCTTGATTTATTTATTATTTATTTTTGCTGGTACCATGACAATAAAAGATGAGCAAGATGCTAAAACCACTGAAGGCCGATGGTTACGGGTAATCCTCGTCCTGTGTTCAGCCCCGGGCGCCACACAGCTGTGACGGGGGTAGCTTTGACTTCTAATAGTTTGAGCTACAGATTTTAAACAATCATGAACCCCAATGGTTCCCGGATCAGAATTCCAATGGGATTTTTTTTAGGATGAGCAAAGAAAAAAAGATACATGAAGAAGAACAAAAAATATGGAAATCATGTCCAACAAACCAGATTGGCCGCGTTGCTGCAGTGCCTCTTTTAAAATAAAATAGAACTCCTCGACTCTCGCTCTCGCGTCGACTCGGCAGCGGCCTCTTTGGAGGAATCGTGCCGGTCCGATCGGAAATCAGATTCGAGTCGTCGTCGCTCTGAACGTCCTCCGTCTCTACCCGTCATCCCCAAACGAAGACGACAGGTGTTGCCCCGACGGCGTGAGATGGACCCTCTGGCTTCTGACACGACACTATCGGGGTATTCTCGGCCCTGTGTCGTTATAGTGCAGCTGATGTGTGTGTGTGTGTGTGTGTGTGTGTGTGTGTGTGTGTCTGCACGTGATTCTGTCTGCTTCTGTATTCATTAGAAGACTAAGCAGGCATTGCGGGGGTGGAATCTGGGTGCTGTGTGTGGATGTCTGTGCTCATGCATGTGTGTAGTTGGTCGTGCTCTGTGTGTGTGTGTGTGTGTGTGTGGTTGGGGGAGTAGTGAGGGGAAGCGTCACTGTGGGAGACAAGCAGATGGGGATGGAAATGAGTCGCAGTGAGCTCATGCTAATCTTCTCCAACAGCTCCGACAGCTGATCCAGGCACAGAGCACAAGCACACGGTTCAACTTCAACCAGCGCCACATGCGCAATCACACACACACACACACACTCACTCACACACACCAAATGAGGCGGAGGATGCCTTTGCTTTGCAAATGTTCCCATGTGCCGCGCATATTTTCACATTTTGTGCGAGACTTAAAATCCTTCGACGGGAAAAAACCGAAACGCATCCGAACGCGCCTCTCGTCACGCACACACTCGTCTCCTTACATAGCGGTGGATGTTAACGGTTGGATGATAGTGTGTGTGTGTGTGTGTGTGGGAGAGAGAGTCTCGCTGCCTCCGTCAGACAGCCATCTGTCCCGTGGGAGTCGCTCAGCAGGCACGCGATTGGCCCGCCTGGCGCTTCTAGCGAGCCGAGGGGTTGAGGTGGGTCACCTCTTTATTTGGTGGGCGGTGGGGGGGGGAGGAAAGGTCGCGTGGCGCTGGCTGCTCCTCCAAAACATATGGGTGTGCAGGAGGGGGGGGGCGGAGGGGCAACTTCCAGAGGGGCCACGACACTGCCGTCACATTCAAAGGGCGCTCCTGTGCTGACGCAGCACAAAGTGAGAAAACCCCCAACCCCCGACGAGAGCGGGGGGGGGGGGGGGGGGGGGGTTTCGTCTTGAAATGAAAGCGGTCCCGGCTGTTTGATACCCACAATTCACCTGGGCCAAACAGTGTAAATGTCCTTACGAGGGGACATCTTAGGGGCTGACGGCGGGAGAAGAAAAGGACTTCCTGTCCTGTGTGGATATCAGATGGGATGCCTCTCAAGCGGTACCCCACAGTATCTTTTCAAAACGCATCATAGACGATGAAGGGTGGGGGGGCACGTGGTACTTTTGGCTTTGTGATAATGTGCAATAGAGGCCTCCGGGGGTCATGAAAAAGCAGCATAAGTGCTCTCAGATAAGACACAGATGTTTATCATCTGAGCATTTTCATGTGCAAAATGGCGGAGGAGGCGGATCCTCTCGCTCCAAGAACTCAACGACAGTCAGGGTCCATGTCTCGGGTTCTGGCTTCAACCTTTAGGATTAAGGGCGTCACTCCTAACCTCGTAGGGGTAGTAGACGGTGAAGTTTAAAGACCTTCCTCGCTCGTCTGAACCTTTTCAAGCGCTGCAACCTTTTTCCATCTGCAAATCGCTCTCCGGTAGAACGTCACAGTTTTGGTCTCGCTGGTAAAAAAAGTTGCCGTTGAAAGCTTGGAAGCCTTCCGCCACTTGGCAGATGCTAAAATGCTAATTCGGCGCGATGCTGGCCTCCTCATCCGAGCGCTTGCCGGTGCAGCCAGAAGCCCCGGGGGCAGGTGAGGAGGCGAAGAAGAAAAACGGTAGTCCGGACAATAACTCGGTGCCGTGTGTTCTGATGAATATTTCAAAGACCCTCTTCATTAAATAAACATGCGGGGACCTCGCCGCCCACCGTAAACCCCTACCATCAATATCGAATGCCCACCGACAAAAATAAATGACTTGACACAGTGTCGTCCGCAAGCCGACGGTCAAGTCCAAGACGTTGACTCCCTTCTTTGAATCAGAAGCCGTGCAGGTGGGAGGTAGGAGCCCAACAGCCCAAAAGAGCCCGGTTCCCCCCTATGCACAGAACAATGGAGGTGCCATCTGGAACCGGAAATGGTTCTTCAGAGTGGTGCCGTAGAAGAACCATTTATGGTTTCGGAAATAACATTTTAAACCAGGGTTCTTTAAGAGAACCATTTCCTTAAAAAGTTCTTCAAAGAACCTATAAAGGTGTCTCGAAGAACCTTTAGAAAATGGTTCTTTAAGGCACCATATCTGGTTCCACAAAGAACCTTTCAAACTAGGGTTCTTTCAAGATCCATTTCCTTAAATAGTTCTTCAAAGAACCTATAAAGGTGTCTCAAAGAACCTTTCAAACCAGGGTTCTTTAAGAGAACCATTTCCTTAAAGAGTTCTTCAAAGAACCTATAAAGGTGTCTCAAAGAACCTTTAGAAAATGGTTCTTTAAGGCACCATTTTGGTTCCACAAAGAACCTTTCAAACCAGGGTTCTTTAAAGAACCATTTCCTTAAAGAGTTCTTCAAATAACCTATAATGGTATCTCAACGAACCTTTAGAAAATGGTTCTTTAAGGAACCATCTCTGGTTCTACATAGAACCTTTCAAGGCAGACAACAGCTTCAACTTCTTCTTTTCTTGTTCGTCAGCGTCTCCGCCTCAATGATACTTCTGCTATTCGCCACGAGCTGATGTTATCCTCCGAGATACAGCATGACAGATGTTTACCTCTTCAGTAAGTGAGTCAGACTCTGGGCGGGGGCGCGGCAGCGTTTGAAACACATTGCCAATGAGATTGGGTCCCGATATAATGTATTCCTTTTCTTTGAGAAATACAAACATGTCGTGTAGAAAGAACATCAATGGTAAAGCCAAAATGTCGAAACACTAGACGCTGCTTCACTAGAAGGTTTTCTGAAGAGTCTAAAGCCTGGAACATGTATAACATAATGAGAAGGCAAAGAAAAAGCAAATAAAATAACGAATCCCATGTTGTATTCAATGTTAACAAACTTAACGACAAATTAAAATAACCTATTTTTTCAAGGCATTACAGTCCAAAGAAAGAAGCCTCTTTTTTTCCCGCTTAAATCGAGTCCGACAAGCGACGGCGTTTTTAAATCACGCTTGACGTCAAGAAGGACGCTTTGCATCGATCTCTCCAGCCCTCTGGTCGCCCCACAGCGAGGACCGACTCGCCTCCAATAAAAAGCCAGACTGGCAGCCCGGCCCGGGCAAGATAACTCATTAAGCAAGGGCCTGTAATCCGATTGGTGGCTTCCTCCTTTTTTCAAAAAGCACAGAAGATAAATTCGACATGATGTTATTTGTCAGGAGGGATACAACAAAAAAAAACAGAGAACCGGCTTACAGAAAATCCATCATTGAATCTCTTGAAAAACACTTTTTTGCAGCAGCGTTTTTTTCGCAAAATGTCGCATTTTGTCAAAACCATGAAGAAGAGAATAGAAATACCCCCCCCCCCCCCCCCCTAGCAGCCATTGAAATGCACAAGCTACCAGCTGTTGTCCCGTCCGCCCTCGTGGACGCGGCTGGCTGTCGGCGGGCTTTAGCCGACACTGCGCCCCGCATATGAAACAGGACATGGGCCTGTGTCCACCCTGGGGAGTTCACTTCCTCTGCCCCCCCTCCTGAAACAAGCAGCCCCTTCAGCTGGAGGCCAGAAAGCAGCAGTGGGGGCTTCTCAGGGGCGGGGGGGTGACAGGTTATGTAATGTGAAATGGGGATGTTTTGGAGCTCCGGCGCATTACAGAAATGCCAACACAGATGTTGGGAGTGCAGCGCTTTTAGAGACACTTTTTTCTTTTTTTTTAACCACACAAATGTCACTTTTTTCTTTTTGTTGTTGCCATTTTGAAGGCGAAATAGTTCGATGCAATTCAGCTCCAGTCGTTGCTGTAACGAACCCCAGGTTCACATAAAGCATGGAAACAGCCTGCAGGGTCCAGTCACACAATGGAGCGTTTGTGGCCGAACGGTAATACGCATAAAAAAATAAAATCACTTCCCACCACTTCACAATCAAAGTGTTTCCTTGGACTTCCACTTGCTGTTTTTATGGTTTTTTTTAGGCTCACGCCAAGTAAAGAGTGCTTTCTACGCCGGCTGAAAAGAGAAGGAGTGGCAGGTCTGGAATGTATTCGTAGAGCGACCCGACCGCCCGTCTGCCCGGACGCCGACGAGCCGTCTTCCCCTGTAGACGCCGCGCCGGGCCCCGAGTCCACGGAAGAATAAAAACATTTCATTTTTAAAAAATAAAAAAAAGAGACGGAATAGGATTGACCACAATAACAAAAAAGTTGAACATAAACCGTCTGGGTTTGAAGTGAAACACATTAACCCTGCAAATCTGCACACGGCCCTCTCACAAAATTCTGTCATGCTGAATAAAAAGCGGGGGGGGAAAGCACCTTTTTTCGTGTCTGTAACACAGAGCGTGTCTCAGAAGGAAGCCCTCTCTCTCCGAAGAGCATCGCAATCAGGGAAGTGTGACAATATCTCTTCCTGTTGTCTGTCTGAGAGAGAGAGCTGCGAGCTCTTTTGAAGAAAGAAAAAAAAACAGCCTCATTAATATTCACAGAGCTGCCCGGTTACTCCGCTGACGGCGGCACCGCCAGATGATGACGGCAATTTCTCTCGTGCGTGTGCCTGGAGGAGAAGGCGGCGGCGGCGACACCGTCTAGCAACTCCGCCTCACGTCCTCCAAGAAAAGCTTTTATTTTTCTCAAAGTGCCTCGACAGTGCAAAAAAAAAAAAAAAAAAAGTGCTGACAAAGGGGAGCTCTGTTGCCATAAATTGAGCAATATTCCTCAACTCCCACCCAGCATGTATTCCCCTCATTAGCGTACATGGTACTTTGCGGGAGGGGGGTGGGGGGGGGGAGAGCTCAAATTAAAAAGCCGGGGTAGAGGCTCAAATGAGCCTTGGGCTTAACACTCAGGTGCCCCGTCGGCACTTATAAAAATAGAAGAGGCCCCTGGAAGTGGTGGTGGTGGTGGTGGTGGTGGGGGAGGGGGGGGGCCTTGAGGTGTGCCCACTTGAGTCTGAATGGAAGTGTGTGCCAAGAGTGGAGTATTCACCATGCATGGCAGGACTTTGACACTCTTTTGGGGGACTTCAATGGTCTCTTCCCGATTCCTCTTTCTTTGGCAGATTCCTCCTCGGAGAGAGAGAGAGAGAGAGAGAGAGAGAGAGAGAGAGAGAGAGAGAGAGAGACCTCAGCTGGACGGCGGCTCCTTGTAAACACTTTTGCTTCTTCTGCTTTCTGCACCTCGTCCAGAGGTAACACTCGGGTTTCAGTCGGAATTAGTAAGGGGAGAGGTGTGTGTGTGTGTGGAGGGGGGGGGGGCTGTATGTCAGAGGTGGGTGGCTGTTTGAAGGGGGGGGGGGGGGGGGGGTCCGATGTTTGCTGAATGCTCTCCTTTGTCGCGATCATATTATGTTTCCACCACAATACTTCTAAACCCTGCTCCATCAACTCCATTCATGTGTAACAGCTCATGCAAATGTCGGCACTGGCCCTTTTTTTTTTCCTATGGGGGGGTGGGGTCGGGGGGGGGGGGTCCTTTTATCAGTCTACCACCCAACTACTTTCTCTCTCGCAAACCTCCCCACTATAGTCCAGAAAGCCTAAAGCACAGATTATAACCCCCCCCCCTCCCCCTCATACAGTTTGACAACACCGGAGGGAGAAGCGCGGAGAAACCAGATTCAGACGTCTAGAAGCGCTTCCTCTTCCTCTTCCTCTATCTCTATTCGGTCGGATGCGTCTTGTATCTTGTGTCTGTATCACGGAAGCTACCGGAAACATTCAGAGGCAACATCTGGCAGAAGAGACGCTCCGGTATCCGGGAGAGGAACGGGAGAAGAAACCGTAAAAAGAAGAACCCCCCCCCACCCCCCCAAAAAAAGCCCTCAACGGCGACGGCAGAGCTGGTTAAAACCCACAGGAAGCCGGGCACATGACGGACACACACACACACACACACACACACACAGGTGCAAAAGATTGGCACATTTTGGTCTTAAATAATCCAGCCGCTGTGGGGAGTGTATCACACACACACACACACACACACACGTGCAATGAAAGAACAATCAGGAATGTTGACTGAAGGAAGAGATACCCCTCCCTCAGGCAGTGTGTGTGTGTGTGTGTATGTGTGTGTGTGTGTGTGTGTGTGTGAGAGAGAGAATGAAATGCCATTTAATCTGGAGAAAGGAAAGGAATTATTTCCTCAGTTCCCGTTGGATGTCCTCTCTAACTGTTTGCCGGTTTCCATTGAGCCCATTTGCCGGTGAGTGGGACGGTGTTTACAGTACGGGGCGATACAAAGAGAGAGGGGGGCGTTCCACGGGGCCAATAATGGCTTTATTGCCACCGGAGGCATTTTGGTTGTCGTTGGCCCAATTAGTGCCGACATGTCAAAGATGAGCCCAGAGAGTCTGAAACACACGGCGTTTGACACGCGACACGGTCCCCACACAGATTAACAGATTAATCTACTCACTTAGATTCTTACCGGGGGACAATTTTCCATTTAAAGAGGTTTGGGGTGTGTGTGTGTGTGCTCTCAAGGAACACAATCTAGCAGTCGAGACAGTGCCCCCTCCCCAAGAAGAAGGTCCCATCTTGGGGAGGGGGCACTACAAGCAACTCCTGAACCGCACCGGGGCCGTCTATGAACTGGATCTGGACAGTCTGGTCTCAAACACAGGATGACAGATTTAGAGTTTTACCTGGAGAGAATTTCCTCTTTTTTTTTTGGTGTGGGGGGGGGGGGGAAGAAACCCACTCACATGAACCCATCTAGCCCTCCCCTCCAGACACTTTCTAGTGCCGTGTAGATAAACTTTTTTTCGTGGATGGGGCCAAGAAGGTCCCATCCTTGGGGAGGGGGCACCACAAGCAACTCCAGAACCACACCGGTGCCGTCTATGAACTGGATCTGGACAGTCTGGTCTCAAATACAGGATGTTTGACACATATCACACTTTTAGATGTTTACAATTTTCCATTTGGGGGGGGGGGGCAGGAAACCAACTCACATGAGCCCATCTTGCCCTCCAGTCCACACTTTCTAGTTCCGTGTAGATACACTTTCTTTTGAAGGTCCCATCTTGGGGAGGGGGCACTTACAAGCAACTCCAGAACGACACCGTCTATGAACTGGATCTTGACAATGGGGGATTGGATGGTGTGTGTGTGTGTGGGGGGGGGGGGGCGGGGGGATAAAGCCGCAACCGACTCACCCTGGATGACGCTTTCCTCTTGTACTTGTTGGCGAAGTCGAATTTCTCCTTGACCTCGTCCAGGAGCCGCTCCAGGCGAGCCCGCTCCTCTTTGCCCGAGTAATCCTGGCCCAGGAGGAGGTACGCCCGCCAGTTGGCCGAGTCGAAGCCCCAGTGGCAGGTCCGGTTCTCCTGCGCCTTGTGGCTGTGCACCACGAACTTGTGCGTCGGGTACATGAGTCTGCAGTCCATGCACTGGATGCACGCCGCGTTGGGGCTGCCGTACAGCTCCGGCACCAGCAAGCCTTTGCACTTGCCGAAGCACTCGTGGTAGACTTTGAAGCTCCTCTCGGTGAGCTGCAGCTCCAGCGAGGAGGAGGAGAGGGAGAGGGAGGAGGCGCCGCCGCTGCTCCCCGGCTCCTTCTTGCAGCGCGGCGGGTACGCGCCTCCGTAGATCAGGGCGTTGCACAGCCGCTCCGCGTCCGTCTTGGTGATGAGGCCGCAGGACGGCGCGGAGAACGGCAGGATGCCCATGACTTTGAGGATCTCCAGCTGGTCCGCGGTGCAGCGCGAGCAGTAGATGTGCAGGTCGTCGCACACGGAGTTGATCTGCTGGAGGGAGAAGTCCCGCAGCACCGTGTTGAGGATCTGCGGCAGGCACAGGCGCTTCTCCCCGCCGACCACGAAGCACGAGATGGTCTCGCCCTCCAGGATCGTCTCGCACCTCTCCGTGGAGCGGTCCGACGGGATGAACAGCGGGCCCGGCATCACCTGCGGCGGCAGATGCTGCAGGACCACCGGCTCCGGCTCTTTGCCCTCCTTCTTGAAGAGGAGCTCATGTTGCCACCGGGCAGAGAACGCCGCCGGCCCGCCGAGAGAGCTCATGGAGCTGAGGTGGAACTGCTTGAGAGTTTGTTGCAGTCCCGGATGAGGCTGGAAGCCCTGCCGATTTACGGTCTCCATGTTTTTCCTGCAACTTTACGCTACGCGTAAATCCGCCGTCGGGTCGTCGTCGTCGACTGGGACTCGCCGCGCGTAACTCTCCGCTCCTGAAGCCGGTAGTAAATCCACGGTGTCCGAGAAGAAGTGGCCAAAATTGCAGAAAGCTTCATCAAAACCATCCACGTATTAAAAAAGAACAGGAAAACAAAAAAAAGAAAAGAACCCCAAAAAAAGTCCCAAAAGGCGAGTGTTCTAGGTGGTGCTCCCTCCACCCCCGCGCGCCCCCCACCACCACCACCACCACCCCCCCGTGACTAGAGAGCGCACGCCGGCCAGTCGCTCCCTGCGCCGGGTCGCCGCCGACTGTCCATGTCTGGAGGAAGAAGAAGGAGAAGAAGAAGAAGAAGAAGGGAAAAGAAAAGTCTCTCTCCAAAACTCCAGAGAAGCGAAAAGTTCCTGTTTGTCAATTTTTAAACACCCACCACAAAAAAAAACGAAGTGGGAAGAAAATTAAAACTACAAAAAAGGAGGAGGGGGGGTGAGTCGACGGAACAATCCGTATTTTAAGCTCTTTCCGCTGTGGAGGACTGCCGCAGAACCCGCTCCGTCTCCCCCCGCTGCTCACTCTGACTGCCGGGCGAAGTCTGAGCGCCTGCCTGCTCTCTCTCTCTCTCTCGCTCTCTCTCTCTACCCTCAGTCTACTGCGCTCTCTCTCTCTCTCTCTCTCTCCGTCGCGCTCTCTCTAGGTCTCTCTCTCCCGCCCCCCTCCCCTCTGTGTTTGTGTGTCTGGGTCAGTCATTGAATCCTAGCCAGGAATGTGAGTGATTCTGCAGGCAGGCTGGGCTCTTCCAGGGACACGCCCCCTACACCCCCCCCTCCCTCCCCCTGCTGCCCAGCAGAATACGCATGCTGCGTTCACGTCACATGGGGTTTCAAAGCATCCGACTTGCTTTTTTCAATTTACAGTAGCGCGCACACGGAGGGATCACCGCGTTTAAGACTTTATATTCCACGACAGACTTTAACTCCAGATTATGATATTTATTTGACAGCTAAAGTCGGTATGGATTAAAAGTTAACAATCAAGATTTTAAATGTGCTTTATGCATGAAAGCATCAGTGATACTCAAACATTACGCTACTATTTACGTATACATATTTAAAATATAATAACGAATCTAATCGCCAAAAGTGGCCATTCTGTCAAATGAGTTTATTTAATACTTAATTATTCAATTATATTCTTATAGTCAAATTATTCCAGTGGCTGAAAAGGGAGAATAATTATATTTTAACTACTAGACTTCCTAAATGTACTCAAGATGAGTACTTCTGATGCCACGTTTATTTTTAATTTGTTATGTTAATTATTATTTGAATGCTGCGTTCATATTGTTAGCCATGTGAGCTTTTAGAAGGCAATGTTATATCTATTTTTATTTGCTCTTGGACTTTTTTTTAATGAAAAGGTGACGGCAGTACAGGGACACATAAACAGACGAACAATATTGTACAAAATAAAAACAAGCAAACAACAATAAATCAACAACAGCAACATAAATCAATGATTGGGATGATGGGTAACACATAAATACACATATACTTACACCTAGAAGTTCTCTTAATCTCTAAATATATACATGTCCTTGTATGTGTACATGAGAGATGGAGCAAAACATAATAATAATATCAATAATAATATTAATAATAATAATAATAACCCAAATAATACACATAAATAAATATACAAACACAGTTCAGGTTGTTGACTGTATGTTTAATCAACTGTGTGACTGCAGGTGAGGAATGTAATTCAATAATCGGAAGTTCCACATACAGGGAATTCATATTTACCATCTTTTCCCGTAGGCCCTGAATGGAGCATAAGAATGGAGAGCGTTTATGTGAATCGTTTTGGTTCAAGAGAGAGAAAGAGAGAGAGAAAGAGAGAGAGAGAGAGAATGGTTTTGGCACGTTTATATTATATTATATTTATAGCGGTAAGTGTTGGTGACTTTGAGAGAGGGTAAAGAGAGATTTATATTTCTTTGTCACCACAAATATGAATTCTTTCCAGGCTCATATTCTTTCCAGTTCTTTACTTGCACTTTTCGCTCTCTGCATTTATATCTACCTCCACATTTACAACATTGTAAACAGTGTGTCACACTAATACATTGTTACAGCTCTTTAATATGTCCACTTATTAGATGTGTTGAGAACAAACATGATGCTGGGTGGTTCATGTGTTCTTAAGCCAAGGGAATCGTTTTTTGGGGGACAGAAGAAGAAGAAAAAAGTGTTGCCGTGATAAATAATAGGAATATATAACTCCGCCTGCAGGAGGTCATGGTTCACCTGACTGAGCAGTCGGCTGTTCCTTTGGCATCCCCTTGCCAAACACAGATGAAACGGCAACATGGTGATTGCAGCCTCGCCTATGACATCCCTGACCTTTGACCTCAGGAAAAAACTCCCCAAAAATAGAAGAAAAAACCCTTTCACAGGGGGGAAAAAAAGAAGTGAAGAACCCTTCAGGAGAGCAACAGAGGAGGATCCCTCTCCGGGATGGACAGAAGGACGGATGTCATGTGACCAGACGTGTGGACGTTGCGCGAGAGGAACCCATCACCAACTGCGGCGGGAAGTCTCTCCTGTCGCTAGGCGGAACAGCGCTCGCGGATGAGAAGGGAGGGGAGCCGTGGGATGAGAGGAGAGCGAGATGTGATTCATCACGTCTGTCGATGCTGCTTTTATGTTTGAGTATCGGAGATGTGCGTCGAGTCTCACCGGCGAACTGGAGGCAACCCATAATATTTCATCGCTTCGATGGCTCTCAACATTTTATTACAGTGATGTCTTCTTTTTTCCTGTGAAATATTGAGTAAAATACCCCCAAACTAGCCATTTTTGGTCAAATACACAGCGCTGTGCCATCAGTGTCTGATTTAATATGAAAGATATACAATCCTGTTTATGAACTTACACTTATCTTCGATTTGGAATTTTTTTTTTTAATGAATGCTAATTTTAAATAAATGTGTGTGCCTTCACGTACCCCCATTGAAGGGGGGGGGGGGTATGTGCACCATGGATTGTGGTAGTCCCTCGTGCATATTGAGGGGGGGGGGGGGGTTCCTGTCGGTGGTGGTAGAGAGATAGTGTGGCCCTCGTTTGATTCGGTTGGCCCTTGGTAGTATTTGATACTATTGGACCAGCATATACGCCGTTAGCCGTTGGTTTAGGAGTGTGCAGGAAACATCTTTAGATCCTGTGAAATGTAAAGAAGTATACGAGTACAAGACGCGAACATTTCACTCTGTCTTTTAGCCCCGAGTCGACGTGCCCTTGAGCAAGACACTCGCCCCTGAGTTGCTCCCCGTGCGCTGTGTGATGTAACATGGTTGTAAGTCGTTTTGGATAAAAGCGTTAGCCAAAATGACACGTAGCGTAAACTCGAGGGTTTTAGGATCAATTCAATTTATTTTGTCCCGAATTACTTTGAACACTTCATATCTCTGTGCATGCCGCATGCTGATTGGCCCATTAGGCCAGAGTGGATCTTAGATTAGACCTCTCCCTCTCCACCGGGGTCAAAGGTGAATCGTGAATCAAGTGTTTCCTCTTTCTGCAATCAAAACACAGGGTTTCAAAGTGATAAAAAAAGAAGAATAAAGTCGAGCCCGCTCGATGACGTCGGGGTCCAATCACAGAGAATCTAGTTTTATGGACACAGCCAGGATCAGAAATATTTAACACCAGAGCCCCTCGGCCCCTTCCTTTATTCTTCTTCGTTGGTCTGACCACCAACGAAGAAGAGACGGCCCTTCAGAGGACATCATCTTCATCTTCTTTTTTACTTTCCTTACTCCACGCCTCTTTACCTTCCTACTGCTTCCACTTCCTGTCGCACCTGAACAAACCGCACATCTCTCCGCAGTATCCTCTTTTAAATTCTTATCTTATTTTATTTTTACATACTTTTTTTTAACTTATTCCTGCACTAAATGAGTTTTTTACGCCTCGGATTCACAGTTTTTCACAGCCTGTTCATTTTCTTTCATACATACAGTATGTGTTATACTGAGCCTGAGAAGAAAACAAATTACTTAATAACTGTTCTACTGTAATGTTGTGCATACAATTAAAAACATGATTAACTTGATAAATAAAAAATATATAAGATATGTTATTTTAATAACATATTGTATCTGCCCGGTACAACATTGACACAACTACCATCAAGCCCACAATGAACATGAGTAGTGACCCAAGGCCACCAAGCGTTGGGTGATGGAGCCACAGGGCTGGGCCACGTGGGGGGGGGGGGGGGGGGGTTGAGTTTATCAGTGCATGGCATGAAGCCATTCCTCCAGCCAGCACTGGGCTCTGGTAGCTCCGGGCTGGATGTGGGCCTACAGCCCTGCGTTGGCCTCTATACTGTTGTGTGTGTGTGTTCAAGATTCAAGATTCAAGATGTTTTATTTGTCACATACACACACAGGGTGTGCAGTGAAATGAAAGTGGCAATGCTCAGCAGGAATGTGCAAGGGCAACAAGTACACACTATTTACAATAAAAAACAACACAATATTTACAGTAAGTGTGTGTGTGTGTGTGTGTGTGTGCCTAAGAGGGGCAGTTGTGTGGGTCTATGTGGGGGTCCTGGTGAGGTCGGAGTTCACAATCCTGATGGCCTGAGGAAAGAAACTCCGTCTCAGTCTCTCTGTTCTTGCAGCGTGACTACGGAGGCGCCTGCCTGACCGCAGCAGCTGAAACAGTCTGTTGTTGGTGTGTGTGTGTGTGTGTGTGTGTGTGTTTACATGAGCTGGTAATGCATACGGAGCTTGTGCTTCTACCTCCTATCAAGGCCGAAGCTGCTCGACGGTACGGAGGTGAACGCCAAGCCTCGTTTTCTCAATGATTAGTATTACTCTCGCTCTCCTTTTTTTCTTCTTCTTCTTCGATGAGTTCATCCGCGTTTATCTTTTACTTGTATGCTTCTCATGTGTTGTCCTTGTAATACTATCTGGTGAGCACGATGGGCTGACTGGATGCTATGGCCATGACACCGAGTCCCCCCCCCCCCTCCTCCCTGTCTCTGTTTCTTGATTCAATTCGATTTATTTTTGCACAGCCCAAAAATCGCATTTTGCAAAATTTGCCTCAGACCTCATATTGGTTTAGGAAAATCTCTCCGGGAGAGCAACCACATCGTCCAGGACTCACAGTCACAGCTCCTCCAACTCCAATGTACGATGATGACAACAACAAATAAACCATCCTATGAACAAATCACGTTTGGAAACATCGAAATCCGGGCCCGATGTCAGCTGGGCGACGTGGCTCGATGGATGCGGTGTGACGATGTCCAGAATCCCAGTCGCAGAACCTTCGATGGGGCTAAAGGGTTCTGCTCTGGCTCTGCGGGGCCAGTGGGCCGGCACGTACCGACGGTTCTGGTGAGGAAACCGAAGCTGACGGAATTATTCCAGAACGGCACGTTTTCACTCCCAACTCGTCGAATGGCATCGCCCGGTGAGCGGCCCTCCGCCTCCAGATAGAAGTCCATGTTCACAAACACATGAGGGGCCCAAACAGTCCGTGTCCATCCCCCCCGACCTCCTCTCTGAGTGGACCTTCTCGCTATCTAGACGGCGTCGGATGCTCTCACGATGATGCGGTTTGTATCGGAGACTCAAGGAGATGCTGAAAGCGTGCCGAGGTTTCAGGTGACCAGGACCGTTATACGAGTTGTAAGTGAGGATGTGTTATCCGCAAAGGGCTGGGTGGCTTCCTCTGGCCGTGCAAATATCAAATCCTTGGATTTGTATACAGAAAAACAAACAAAAGCGAGATCGTCATTCGTGGAAGAAGTCAGAAGTGACTGCAATGGCCAGGAGACACTCTCTTTGGATGGAGGCAGATCCCACATGGGACTCCTTCCAAGCAAAAGAAAATACCTGGAAGACCCAAACATGACCTGGAACAGAACTGTGCAGGACAAACTAGCCAAGATGCACTTCATTTGGGAGGTTACCCAAGGACAAGGATAGAGGGAGCTAGGAGGGAGCTAGGAGGGACCCAGAACATGAAGTAGAAAACTGAGTCAATACGTGATCTCTTTATCTATTAACTAAACGCCACAACAGGCATCAGACACAGACAGGTCCAATGGACCCAATGAGACGTGGAGAGAGGTGCTCAGTGTATCCTAGAGGAGAGAGGTGCTCACTCAGTGCGTTTACATGATGGTATAATTCGAATCTTGCTTTAGTCAGACTATGCTATCTTTTGGGGGATCAGCTGTTATCCCAATATACATGGCAGTGAGTCATTCGAATCATTGGCCTTTGAAAGCATGTCATATCCGAGACGATAGGCGGCGCTGTTTTCATAACAACTCGTGGTGATACAGCCATTTCCGCTTGACCTCTTCACCACCACCAACAACAACATTTTGAGAAAGATGGCGAACAGAGAGCGTTTCTAATCTACATCCCTCTACTATTCTTCCATGGTGTTAATCGGAGTACAGCGAATGCAAATGGCGCTATTGGCTGAGTTGATAACGGAGAGAAGACGCCGTCGCCGAAGGTACACGGAGAATTTAATTTATCGTCTCTTTCGACTTCCGGGTCACGACATGGGAGGGAGGGAGGAGGAGGGCGGCGGGATCTCGAGCATGCGCAAAGACGCAAAATCCAGTTCCGAATCGAATTCACCGTTACATGCCGCGATAGTCGAATTATCAACTGGATCGGACCGAGCTATCCAGGGGTGTTAATCGGATCGAAGTCGGACCGCACATAGTCCGACTAAGGTGTTTACATGAAACGGATAATTCGATTTCAGTCCGACTAAGCCAATAATTCGATTGCATGTAAACACACTGAGTGTATCCTAGAGGAGATAGGTGCTCAGTGTATCCTAGAGGAGATAGGTGCTCACTGTATCCTAGAGGAGATAGGTGCTCAGTGTATCCTAGAGGAGAGGTGCTCAGTGTATCCTAGAGGAGAGAGGTGCTCAGTGTATCCTAGAGGAGATAGGTGCTCAGTGTATCCTAGAGGAGAGAGGTGCTCAGTGTATCCTAGAGGAGATAGGTGCTCAGTGTATCCTAGAGGAGATAGATGCTCAGTGTATCCTAGAGGAGAGAGGTGCTCAGTGTATCATAGAGGAGATAGGTGCTCAGTGTATCCTAGAGGAGAGAGGTGATCAGTGTATCCTAGAGGAGAGAGGTGCTCAGTGTATCCTAGAGGAGATAGGTGCTCAGTGTATCCTAGAGGAGAGAGGTGCTCAGTGTATCCTAGAGGAGAGAGGTGCTCAGTGTGTCCTAGAGGAGAGAGGTGCTCAGTGTATCCTAGAGGAGAGAGGTGCTCAGTGTATCCTAGAGGAGAGAGGTGCTCAGTGTATCCGAGAGGAGAGAGGTGCTCAGTGTATCCTAGAGGAGATAGGTGCTCAGTGTATCCTAGAGGAGAGAGGTGCTCAGTGTATCCGAGAGGAGATAGGTGCTCAGTGTATCCTAGAGGAGATAGGTGCTCAGTGTATCCTAGAGGAGAGAGGTGCTCAGTGTATCCTAGAGGAGATAGGTGCTCAGTGTATCCTAGAGGAGAGAGGTGCTCAGTGTATCCGAGAGGAGAGAGGTGCTCAGTGTGTCCTAGAGGAGAGAGGTGCTCAGTGTATCCTAGAGGAGATAGGTGCTCAGTGTATCCTAGAGGAGAGAGGTGCTCAGTGTATCCTAGAGGAGAGAGGTGCTCAGTGTATCCTAGAGGAGATAGGTGCTCAGTGTATCCTAGAGGAGAGAGGTGCTCAGTGTATCCTAGAGGAGATAGGTGCTCAGTGTATCCTAGAGGAGAGAGGTGCTCAGTGTATCCGAGAGGAGAGAGGTGCTCAGTGTATCCGAGAGGACAGAGGTGCTCAGTGTATCCTAGAGGAGATAGGTCCTCAGTGTATCCTAGAGGAGATAGGTGCTCAGTGTATCCTAGAGGAGAGAGGTGCTCAGTGTATCCTAGAGGAGATAGGTCCTCAGTGTATCCTAGAGGAGATCGGTGCTCAGTGTATCCTAGAGGAGAGAGGTGCTCAGTGTGTCCTAGAGGAGAGAGGTGCTCAGTGTATCCTAGAGGAGAGAGGTGCTCAGTGTGTCCTAGAGGAGAGAGGTGCTCAGTGTGTCCTAGAGGAGAGTCTTAGTTCTCCTCTTGTCCACTGGGAGCACCTGCATATCTTTCTGTGTTGTCATGACTCCATGGAGAAGTTGACCGACGGTGTAAAACTCCCAAACGCACTCACACTTCAGCAGCTCCGCTCCCCCTCACGTTCATCCTCCTCCATCATCTCGGCCGTCGTCACGGCAACGGAGCACAACAAAGCTTCACGTGAGGCGGCGGGTGACGTTTCTTTCCATGGCGCCGGGGTTGCTTTTCTTCTTCTTCTTCTTTCTCCTCCTCCTCCACCTCCTTCCTCTTTCTCATTCTCCTCCCCCCCCACCTCATTCTTCTTCTTCTTTCTCCTCCTTCTCCTCCTCCTCCACCTCCTTCTTCTTCTTTTTCCTCTTTCTCATTCTCCTCCTCCTCCACCTCATTCTTCTTCTTCGTTCTCCTCCTTCTCCTCCACCTCCTTCTTCTTCTTCCTACTTCTCATCCTCCTCCTTCTTCTTCTCTTTATTCCTTCTCCTCCTCCTTCCTCCCCCTCCTCCTTCCTTCTTCTCCTCCTCCTCCTTCTCCTCCACCTTCTTCTTCTCTTTCTTCCTTCTCTGCCTCCTTCCTCCCCCTCCTCCTCCTCCACCTTCTTCTTCTCTTTCTTCCTTCTCCTTCTCCTCCTTCCTCCCCCTCCTCCTCCTTCCTTCTTCTCCTCCTCCTCCACCTTCTTCTTCTTCGTCTGCTTCTTCTTCTTCTCTTTCTTCCTTCTCTGCCTCCTTCCTCCCCCTCCTCCTCCTCCTCCACCTTCTTCTTCTCTTTCTTCCTTCTCCTTCTCCTTCTCCTCCCCCTCCTCCTCCTTCCTTCTTCTCCTCCACCTTCTTCTTCTTCTTCTTCTTCTTCTTCTTCCCAGAGTAGCACTATATGTGGACCACAGGCCTGGCCCACTGCTCTGCTTTTGTGTTTCCTCCCCTCTGTGGTCGAGGTAGAATTGGCCAATGTCAGCGATCCTCCAGCGGCGGTCCTTTCTGGAATACTCATCTCACATGGCACAGCGGCCCAAACAAATAAAACTCCCACCTTCATTTCAAAGTGGCGGGTTTTCCCTCAGTTGCTGTTTTCCAGCGCTCTCTCTGAAATAATGCTCTCCTCTTTCCTTTCTTTCCTTTCCTTCCGTTCAGTCCAGCTTTCCCTCGCCTTTGTTTCCATTGCATAAGTGTAGCCGCTCTCCGTTGGTCCCTCTCTTCTGGCTCAGGGAGGCTCAGTAAATCCACCGTTATGATGACTTCAACTTTCCACTTGATGATTACAATCAAACAGAGGAGTCTTTATCAACGACATCACCACATCGCATCCTGACAGAATCACTTTGAGGAACTCCATTCATTCATTCTGACACGGGCGAATAATATATATATTATTTGTTTCTTTTAGAAAGAAGACAAACTAGTTGTTCTCTTTCTAAAATAATATAATATATATATATATATATAAATATATATAGGAGCAAGGGGGTGTTAAAAAATGTCTGGTAAGTTTTGATGCACACTTGCCCTCATGAACTAAATATATATGCTATATACACGTTAATAAATGCAGACAATCATCTGTAAGTAATATTCAGTGTAATATTCTCTGTAATTAAAGCTGCAAGTGCTTATAGTTAGAGCTGAATCAGGTTCACCTGGTCCAGCGCCTAGAGATGCTGCTATAAGCAGAGAGGCTGCTGGGGGACGCTTAGGATACACTGAGCACCTCTCTCCTCTAGGATACACTGAGCACCTCTCTCCTCTAGGATACACTGAGCTCCTCTCTCCTCTAGGACACACTGATCACCTATCTCCTCTAGGATACACTGAGCACCTATCTCCTCAAGGATACACTGAGCACCTCTCTCCTCTAGGATACACTGAGCACCTCTCTCCTCTAGGATACACTGAGCACCTCTCTCCTCTAGGATACACTGAGCTCCTCTCTCCTCTAGGACACACTGATCACCTCTCTCCTCTAGGAGACACTGAGCACCTATCTCCTCTAGGATACACTGAGCACCTCTCTCCTCTAGGATACACTGAGCACCTCTCTCCTCTAGGACACACTGAGCACCTCTCTCCTCTAGGATACACTGAGCACCTCTCTCCTCTTCTTTCTCTACTTATGGATGAATTTACATCTCTCCATCACTTGGACTTCACGTCTTATAGGGTCTTTCCTGATATGATGTGAGGTCAAAGGTCAGGGATTTGTGATTTTGAGCTATGCACAATAAACTGAATTGAATTCTTCCCAACAAACTACTTTTCTCAAGTTCAGTTTGAACCCCTGACACTCCTTGTGGAATGCATAAAGATGTTTTAAATGTTCTGTTGATTACCTGTCATCATGCAAGAGCAGGTATGTGCATTACACCCACAGTCTATAATTATGCCTAATTATGCACAGCTTACATAACACATTTAATGGATAATTAAAACTAATTATAGAATAGAATATACACTTTTATATTGTCTTCACTGGATTTTTAAGGTGTAAAAAATATGTTATATTTGATTAGTTCACTGAGAAGCAACTTGTCACAAGACAATAGACTCTCAAAAGTAAGGGGCAATGTCGGTAACACGTTATAATAACTAAAACGCTATTTATTAATTGTTGCGGGGTGACAGTGGTTTGCTGGTCTGTTTTTCAATCAGAGCATTGGCGTTTCAATCCCTGCTCACTAATAATTGTAAATAATTTATATTTAAAGATTTGTTTTTTTAATCATTTAGTAATACTTTTTAAATGACCTCATTAATCATCTTTAAGTCCTTAATAATTGGTTTGGAATATATATTACTTAATTTACAAATGGGGAAAACATAATTTATAAAGTACGAAAATCCAATCATGAAACAAGTCAACCCATTAAAAAAAAGAAGAGAAGAAGCCATTTGAACCCTGGGATAAAATGTCCAGTAGCCAAAGTTAAAAAAGCAGCATGTTAAAATGGTGAATAGCTTTAAAAAAAACACAAAAATCCAGTCCTTATATATACATACATTTTACAATAAATTGTATTGAATAAAACTGTCATGAACACAATATATTTAATTTCATTGTACAATGAAAAAAAGAGAAAGACTTCATGATTTGGTGAGCGGCTGAGACGATGGGACGTTATTACAATCCTGACCAACAGATGGCGCTGTGCACATTCAAGCTGTTTGCGAGCAGCTTTTAAATCAGAGAAGAAGAAGAAAAAAGGCGTCAACTTCCGTTTCTCACAGCGGCGCGACATTTTCAAGATGTTAGAGGAACGAAATGGCTGAAAAACATTCAACGTCCAAACTCAAACGAAATAAACCGTCCGTGAAAGATCTCCAGCCGGCAGTTCGTCCACTGCAGAGGAGCCACGCGGCGTCGTTGTCCAGCGAGCTCACCGCCGGGAGGTGGGTGTTGTGTTCACGTGAAGTCGGAAACTTAAGCTACACAGGGTTGTTTTCTTTCTTCCCTCGTGACTGAAACAGACCCGGGATGTTCAAAACACGACATGCTAAACGAGAGAACGACCCCCCCCCCCCCCTCATTGAAAGGTGTAACGTGCTCTTATTGTTTTAGCTGAATCACGTGACTAACCGAACCCTTTCACCATTAGTGGGCGTGGCTATTAAATCAGGCATGTTCGCGGTCTAATAACACACGTGTTTGGATATGAAGCTCTATACTTAGATATTTAAATCTCACACCTTGTTTTCTACTGTGCGTTATGGTTTAAGGACTAATGTATCTTAGAGGGTAAACCAGAATATTAAAACACCGTAAACTGATTTTAATTAACCTTAAATTTGTCTTTTTAGAAGAGCAAAGTGAGACTCTTTGTACCAGATTAGCCCGCCAACGCACGATGGAACCAGGTGGGAAATAAAGGCCTGAATCCACCCCTCTGACACTAAAATATAACATAACTAGAACGGGCACTCGGTAGAGCGCATACCTTCACATATCACAAGATTGGGCATTGCATTATGAACATTTGGGCATTAGTTGCATGCCAATTGGATAAAAATTGACCGCGCTATGTTAAAAAGAAGATTTTGACCTTTTCATGACCTTGACCCGATCGATCCCAAAATCTAATCAAATGGTCCCCGGATAATAACCAATCATCCCAATAAATTTCATGCGATTCGGTTTAATACTTTTTGAGTTATGCGAATAACACACACGCATACAAATAAATAAAGAAATACACGGCGATCAAAACATTACCTTCCGCATCAATGCGAAGGTAATGAGTAAGAAGGTTGTGATTCATTCTGGAGCTGTTATATTAAATTGTACAGATGCACCCTAATGAAGTCGTAATTTAGTGTAAGACTAATTCCTCGACAGCTTTAAGGAGAATTTCCCAGAATCTGCACTGTGGAGTTCACACATAAAGCGGTTATTCGACATTTGTACAGCACAAAACTTCATGCACTGTAACTCACCCTGTTTCTAAACAGAATGCGAGTGTATTTTCTGCCTTAAATTTTTTTTAACATCCACAATGTGAATCTACGTTTTTTCTTCTTCTTCCCCCTCGTACTTTGTTCTTTACACAAGCAGACACGGTGCACCAGATCAAAAGAGCGCCTTCATAAATAATTTCATTTGCCGGATTAAAAATGCATACAGAATATAATTTTTTGAGGGGGGGAAAAAGAGGGAACAACCCGAGCGTCGCCTCCTGTTGGGGTTTGGAAGATTGAATCACATTTTTCACACGTGGAAACTCGTGAAATGTGTAAAAAAAGAAGCTTCACATCCCTTGTGATTGGAGACGCTCTGGTTGATGGCGGTTATGTAACATCTGCAGGTCGGCGTGGGGGAGCAGCGAGCAGCGGCCCGCGGAGGAGAGCCTGTGGCTGTCGGTGCTGAAGTCCGAACTGCCCGACCTGGAGGATCAGAACTGGGACCAGGTTCCGGATCTTCCACTTCCATCCGCAGCGGTACGGTCCTGCTGGGCTGAGGGTGACTGGATTATTCTGACAAAGAACTGAACGCTTCTCAGTTGACTTTCCTATTTTAAATAATATTATGGATGTGTGTGTATAGATATATGAAGACATTTTAATGTTGTCTTTTTATGTATGAAAATATATATATATATATATATAAAATATTATAGATATATATAAAAAAGACCCCACGACTCTAAAGAAGGCTAAGCGGTATGGATAATGGAATATATAAAGACATTTTAAGATATATATATATATATATATATACACACTCAACCGTGTTCACAAAAATGATCACGCTTGACTTTCCTTTTTTAAATAATAATTTGTATATATTTTTATATGTATATATAAATACATTTTGATAGCTTTTAATATACAAAAATATAATATATATAATGAACAATGAACACGGTTGACTTTCCTTTTTTAAATAATAATTTTGATGTCTTATATATAATTAAAAAAATATATATAAAATATATATCACAACAATGAACACGGTTGATTTTCCTTTTTTAAGTTATCATTGTGATGTGTATATATATATATACATATGTATATATATATATATATGTATATGTATATACATATGTATATATGTATATATATATATATGTTGCAAATTGAATCGTGTCCTTTAGAAACCCTTCGCCGTGAAGCTAGACGAGCGGTGGTTGTGTGACCTCGGCGACGAGGTCGCTCCCTTTCCTGAACCCTCGCCACCTTCTCCGAGGACTTCACGGAGTCCAGATCCCGCCGGTAGCGGCTCCTCCCAGCAGGAGCTCTCGGTACACGGCCGACTCGGACCGGCGTCGTCTCACAGCGGGCGAAGTCACGACGGCGAGACGGCGTCCCCACAAGAACTCGCCGATAGAGCTCCGCCCCCCCGCAGCTGGGGGGGGCCGGCGTCATCAGCCGGAGCGCCGGGGGGAGGGGCCCACGGGGGGAGGACGGGAGGAGAGGAAGACACTGGACCGGTCTGCAGACGGCCTCGAGCCAACCAGGGGACGCCGTCTGACGGCCGAGTCCATCTGCAGAGGCAGGAGGAAGAGGAAGAGGAGGCACACACGAGTGTCAGAGGAGGAGGAGGGGACCGAGAGCTGCAGAGCTGCCCCATGTGCCTGATGGTGTTCCCCGTCGGGTAAGAGACGCAACACACTTATTTTCACTAAAATGTAGACGCACACACACACACACACGTACGTGTGTACTGTCGGTACCAACCGTCTCCGTGTTCCGTCTCTCCAGGTTCAGCCAGATGGATTGTGACGGCCACCTGGCCCAGTGCCTGTCAGAGGTCAACGTGGACATGAGCTGGTGACACACACACACACGCACACACACACACACTACGCTGCCTCCTGGGGAACCTGAGAAGCAGTTTTGTGATACAACCTCAAACTTTCATCCCAGTATTTTCGAGGATCTTTGCAGTAACAGTTTGTACTTGTGGTCGATATCATGCTCTCTCGCTCTCTCTCTCCATATACAGGACTGTCTCAGAAAATTAGAATATTGTGATAAAGTTCTTTCTTTTCTGTAATGCAATTAAAAAATTATTAAATATAAATTATTAAATATTAAAAGAATAAAAGGCTTGCAATATTTCAGTTGATTTGTAATGAATCCAGAATGCATGACATTTTTGTTTTTTTAATTGCATTACAGAAAATAAAGAACTTTATCACAATATTCTAATTTTCTGAGACAGTCCTGTATATATAGAATAACTATATATATATGTATGTAGAATGCTGTAATATATGTATATATATTCAGAGTCCGTAGCTCCATCCTGTGAATGGATTCCTGCTGCTGGACGTCGGTGGAGCTGAACGTGGAGAAAAGGTTTCTGTGAAACATAAACGGTGTTTACAAACTCATTGTTTAGTTTGAAAGAACGGTCATTGCAGGTTGGAAAATAAGTTGTAAAAAAGTAATGGTCATCACATATTTCACAATATAGTATTAAATAAAATATTCCATTGTGTACTATATCAATAAATAAGTTCTACAGTTATGAATTTTTTTATCTTGTCAATAGTATAGTACATCTTTAAAATAGAAATATACTGTGTGTGTGTGTGTGTGTCAGAAAAAGGTGTTAGATGATGAATAGTTTCATCAGAGGACGTGAGCACACACACACACACACACACAGCTGTAGCGTCTGCAAAGAGGAAGGACTCGTTTCACAGAAAACCAGTATCATTTTTAATAATTACACATATTTACAAATATGCAGTGAAGCGAAATGAAGCGTGTCCAAGCGGCGTGAACCGTAAACACGGAGCGCCTCGAACCTCCCGCTTCCAGATGTTTGAGTGGCCTTCACTGTTCTCTGCAAAGTGGGGTTTTTTTCTCCAGGACTCCCAGTTCATCCATTGGTCCCTCAATAAAATAAACAAAACAACAAAAACAACAATGTGCAAACGGAACTCATGACGGCCGTGTTCACAAAATGCAGCGAATGAGATGGAGTTTAAGGGGTTGGAGGAAGAAGAGTGTGTGTGTGTGTGTGTGTGTAAAGGCCCTACAGCTAATTGACACCATGTGACTCAGCTAATTTATCCTATTGTCGAGACACGCAAATAATTAAATACGACCCGAGAATCTGACGAAGCGCCGAGGTTCTCTGGGAACGTGGGCTCTGTGTGCAGTCCCTCAACCGGCCACCAGAGGCAGGAGTCACTCTGCAACGCTGTTCATTCTGGTCACATGACGTCTATTGTTCCGTCCATCCCGGAGAGGGGTCCTCCTCCGTTGCTCTCTTCACTTATTATTCCCCCTAAAAGTTGTTTTCTTCTATTTTTTGGGGAGTTTTTCCTGATCCGATGTGAAAGGTCAAAGGTCAGTGAGGTCGTAAAGCCGACAGGCTAATTTGTAATTTTGGGCTCTGCAAAATGAGCTGCATTGAGTTAATGAGAAGAATAAGCTGCCGTGTTTGTTCTTCTCCATGGTCTCATATTTCTGTTCACCGTGTGGACGGGTGTGACATCGTCATGGTAACGCGGCGGTTTTCCCGGCCCGTGTTTTTGGGGTCTACGTGACTCGTGACTTCGGTTCCAGGAGAACGTCTCATCTTTGTGTTCTGAACACGCTCGACTCAAATAGTAGACGACAATTATTTATTTTTTTAACTCTAGATATAGATCATCGTTCCTCCATCAGCTCCGTGTACACGACACAAATAGAGGTGTGTTACGTGTCAGAGGTGTGTGTGTGTGTGTGTGTGTCCTTGTGTTGCCTTCAGGTGCCAATCTGGTGAATAGTTGCCACCTGGGTTCCTGAAGGCAACGGGCCAATCAGAGGGCTCCGTTTTAAAAAGGAAGAAGTTTTTGTTTGGTCACACACACACACACACACACACACACACACACACACACACACACACACACACACACACACACACACACACACACACACACACACACACACACACACACACACACACACACACACACACACACACACACACACACACACACACACACACACGAAGGTTGAGGTCACGTGGTGTGTTCAGGGCCCCCTGTACATGGTGATTGGCTGCTGCTCCTTCTGTTTTTGTTTCCGTGGATCTTTGTTAGTTTGTTTCTTTCCTAGTTTTATTATCTTTATATTTGTTCGTCCCGTCCTCGCCCCCTTCAGGGAACCTCTGTGAATAAATCTACTTTATAAACGTGTTTTTTCACATTCTTTTGCAATAATTTGCCTTTTTCTGTTTTGGATTTGGCAAGAAGAAGAAACCTCGTGACCCTGATAAAAGGGTTTAACGTCTTTCTATTGGACCGGACACTTTGTTTATTGACTAACTTTTACTAAATTGAATTATAATCAAATGAATAGTTGTTTACTTTTTAAAGAAAATAACTTATTGGTTGAGGAATAACAACTTGATGGTAGCCCCGCCCAGATTAAAAGGTAAATCACATTCATCACGTCGCTATTTATTTGTGTTATTCATAATTTAAAGGTTATTTGCTTTGAAAAGGCAATAAAATATTGAAGAGTTTTTATTTATTAATTATTTCTTACAGGTGTCCGTTAACACACAGTGGAAACAACACTGCCGATAAATAAAAGCTTTTCTCGTTTCACCTTTGTGTGTGTGCGTGAGTCTTGTTGCTAGGAGACGGCGGCGTGAGTGAGAGTGAGAGTCGTAGTTTGGCTGAACATCGACACGATTTTGGACGACGTGACGAGAGATTTATTAGTCTTTAGACATCGACTTTTATTAATCTCGAGTCGTAAACCCGAAGAGAAAAATGTGAAGCGCCGTTTACGTGTTTAGTGGATTGAGCAACATGAACAACGTCCGGGAATAATGATTATTATTATGACACATCCAGAGATATTCTAGTCTGAGGACGACGGGGAATACAAACTTCAATTTGAAGTGAAGAAAACAACAACAAACCCACATGTTTAAGAATTTCAAAATAAGAGCGTCGCGTTCCTGTGTGACGACGATGAAGGAAAACACATCGTCTGCTTTAAAGTCAAAATAACATGTTGGATGTCTTTTTGTTTCCTGATGCTTTGAGAACTCGTTCCTCTTCGTCACGAGTGAAGATGAGTTCATGACGTCTTTTCTAAAGACCTTTTATTCCTTTTAGAAACAACCAATAGATACTTTGAATTTTTATTGATCAGTTTTTAAGAGATTTGACTGCAGAAAGACGTCTAGTTTGCAGCGTGTGTGTGTGTGTGTGTGTGTGGAGACATCTCCCCGACCCAGCGGTCACGTGACGCTTCCCACCGGCTGCAGATGGTCACGCAGCGGCAGCTGGTGGAGAGGAATCCGACGGTGCCTGAACACACCGCGGAGGGTTTGAAGTCGTGATTCTCCGTGTTTACTGGAGCTGTGTGTGTGTGTGTGTGTGTGAGGGGTTTACCGATACGGGACCGTATGGACCGCGGCCGCCTGTGACGTCATCACACGGAGCGTCACGCTCCGTCCAAATAAATAAAGTGTCCGACGCCATTTTTAAAAATAGAACTATGCTGATACTTTGGGGACGGACGCTCGTGGAGCCGGCGGGTCTTCACGGGGCGTGTTCCATCACGGAGACGAGTGCAATCAGAGCCGCGGTAACAAGATCTTAGAGGCACTTCTTAAATAAAAGTTAAACAAAGTGATCACCCGTTAGTGGAAAAATCCAACAAAATGAACAAAAAAGGGT
>NC_079396.1:3648032-3762029 GCF_029220125.1 Pseudoliparis swirei
CTCTCTCCTCTAGGATACACTGAGCACCTCTCTCCTCTAGGATACACTGATCACCTCTCTCCTCTAGGATACACTGATCACCTCTAGGATACACTGAGCACCTCTCTCCTCTAGGATACACTGAGCACCTCTCTCCTCTAGGATACACTGAGCACCTCTCCTCTAGGATACACTGAGCACCTCTCTCCTCTAGGATACACTGAGCACCTATCTCCTCTAGGATACACTGAGGACCTCTCTCCTCTAGGATACACTGAGCACCTATCTCCTCTAGGATACACTGAGCACCTCTCTCCTCTAGGATACACTGAGCACCTCTCTCCTCTAGGATACACTGATCACCTCTCTCCTCTAGGATACACTGAGCACCTCTAGGATACACTGAGCACCTCTCTCCTCTAGGATACACTGAGCACCTATCTCCTCTTCTCTCTCTCTCTCCTTATGGATGAATTTACATCTGAGAGAAAATCTACAACTGGATCGTCTGTAAACCGAGTTGGATGGGACCCATCGGGTTGGAAAGCAGATTCCATCTGCGCATTGGCCCCGCCCCCTCGTGGTCAGATTCCTACGGCTGCAGTATAGATCCAGTCTATACTACATCCAGAAGAAGATATTATCAATGATCGTTAGCTCCACCATTGTTCGAAATGACAATCTGTTTTACGACATGTCCTCATGTCATTGATGAACATGTTAATACGATGCAGTTTGGGCAGAGTGCATGGTGGAGTCCATTGTTTTCCATTTCAGCTCCTGCTTTTAATCAGTGTGGTTTAAAAAAAAAGAAATAGTTTGCTAAAAATCAGTCCAGAAACGTTGGAACGTGTATCCAGCGATGGATTGAAATGAAAAAAGTCGCCTGCCATAAGTCTGGTAATATCTATCGACGGGCACGGCCAAAGCTTTATGGAACATTGTGAAACGGGCCGTGCAGAACCGGGTCTGCCGCGGTGCCAGAGCTCCGCAGCAGACCCGGTCCAGACCCTGAGAGCTACACGGTCGCGTTAATCAGATCAATGTGTGATGATGAAGACGTCAATGTTGGGGACTCGCGGGGAGGGATGCGTTTATTCTTTATTGGATGCAAAAGATGGCCTCCACCCCCCCTCTGAGGATACATGAATACACGTATGTTTTGACCTCTGATCGGACCACGAGAAGGCCGACCGATATCACCTGTTTAGAGGAACACGGTCACAGCTTCAGGCTCAGTGGGCACACCTGTGTATGTGTGTGTGTGTGTGTGTGTGTAGTTAATCCCTGTGTTAGGTGGGTTCATCCCACAAATACAATGGACAATTAACACGGTTAATTGGAATTTCTCTAAATTTGGTTAAAAATAAATAAAATAGATTTTATATATTATATATAAAATGTATAGTATATTTATATATTATATATCACATGTGATATATTATGCCCCATATATATATATAAATATATATATATTGTTAAGACTATATATATATATATATTGTTAAGACCACATATATATATAAAATATAAATCCCCTTAAAAATATTTGTTTTATTATTGTCACCTAGGTTTATATATGGTACATATATATATATATATGCATATGTATATATATAATAAATTCAAAATAGTATATATATATATATTGAATTTATTTTTTGCAACCTGTTTCTCAGTTTATATATATATATATTTATTTCCTCTGTTCTAAGATTCGGTTTAACACTTTTTGAGTTATGCGAGTAACACGCATACAAATAAATAAATAAATACACGGCGATCAAAACATAACCTTCCGCATTTTCAATGCGAAGGTGATAATAAGACGTGAGGGCCGAAGGCGAGTTTCCAGTCGCCGCCAACGACATCTTCGAACCCTCTCCGCGCGCCGCTGGGTAACCGCGGTCCAACGGGACGTGGCGAGGTACTCACGGGTCGTCTGGCGTTAGCTGCACCGGTTCGTTCGTAAACTGCGTGTCGAAGTTTTCGAGGCCGTAGTCATCCGTGATTTGAGGTTTGAAGGGCGGCGTCGTCTCTTTCTTCTCCAGCTGAGGGGAAACAAAACACACACATTAAAAAATGTATTCAAAAAAATCCTGCAACGTGCAACAGCAGATCTCTCTCAACACAACAGTGGCGAGCGGAGACCGCGTCGGAGAAAAGTAAACCCAAAGCACATGGCGCGCTCTAAATCTAGGAGCCTCTTCGACGACTGAGGGGCGTTCATGTGCTGTCGGGAAAAGAAGAAAAAACTGCACGTTCCCTAGCATTACGTTTGCTACCTTTATTACTTTCTCTAGTTGAAGTTAATTGTAATTAATCATATTCAGCAGAAGCTGCTATATCAATCGGGTCATGAATCCGTTCCCTCTGTTCTAAGATACAAGACGCTCGTCTTTTTTAGCTGATTTGTAAAAAAGATTATATTGGGTGGATAGCAACAAGCTGGTCGGACTCAGAGTAAAGACAACAGCTCTCCGTTTGAAACCATAATAATGATAATTATACATTCTTTAGCCTCAAAAGTAATTCTAAATTACTACTATACTCAAGGTTCATGCACAATGGATTTCCAGGACTTTAAACCAAATTTCCATGACTAAACATTTTTGTGAAATCTCGGTGTAAAGTGATAAAATGTCGTATTTAAACTAACAACGAGCATTCCAAAGCATACAGTAAATAACCTTAAATGACACAAATGAATGAATTAAAAAAATGTTGATGTCAAATGTAATAATTGACTAAATGACTGTGGAAAGGAAACTTGCACATTTGAGATGAATAATCGGCCACTGAGCCTTTAATAAATGATATAATCTATGGTCCGTCAGGCAGGTTTAAACAATGTGTTTTTTTCTCCATTCGGTCAGAGCTGCGAGTAAAACACGTGGACGCTTCTGAGTGGAAAAGAAGACAGGAGTGAAAAAAGAGAGAGAGAGAGAAAAACAACAGAACCGGGGGTTGAGGCAGCGGAGTAATTGCGCCAGAGTGATTCAGCCGGCAGAGTTTTGGGTCTGGTTTCGTTTCCATGGTTACAATTTTCTGAGAAGTCAGATGCCGGGTGCACGCGTTCGCTCTGCAGGCCGCTTTTAGGCCGTTTCCTCGTTTCGAAGAATACACGCGTTAAAAAAAAGTGGTTAGAATTAGGAACTTTAAAAAGAGACTCGTGTTTTTTTATAGGCTGATTAAGTGCTGATAAATTACATAATCATATGTAGAATATACACAGATTATACTTTAGGCCGCCACACTGCACCGCCATGACGTGAAAGGGAAACTTAACGTTGTAAATTCAAACAAAATAACTTTTTAGACAACCAAAACAAGGAAAACTAGAACGGGCACTCGGTAGAGCGCATACCTTCGCCGCAGACACTTTTTTGGTACCTTTTCATGACCTTGACCTTTGACCCGATCGATCCCAAAATCTAATCAAATGGTCCCCGGATAATAACCAATCATCCCACCAAATTACATGCAATTCGGTTTAATACTTTTTGAGTTATGCGAGTAACACGCATACAAATAAATAAATAAATGGCGATCAAAACATAACCTTCCGCATTTTCAATGCGAAGGTAATAACTTAATTGTACGTGGTATTAGTTAAAAGTATGTGACCTATTGATTAGAAGTAGGGTCTAATAAGTCTGTTTTCACACGGGACCTGAACAGACGTCTCCTGGGTGAAAGTCCTGACATTCATGCTGCGAAAAGTTGATGTTTCTTCAGCAAGAATTCACAAAAGTGAACTCTTGTTCTTCTGGATTTTTTTATATTTCATTCAATACATTTTGTGCAAAGAAGAGAACTTTCATATATTTACTGTAACCTGCTTCCTGGTAACACAACGACGTTTCAGTTTACTATACGGATCACTGGAACTGAACTTACGTGGAACCTTGAGCTGATGACTTATCATTCACAATGGACACTTCCATTATTATTAATAATAATAATATTATTATTATTATTTATATAGCACTTTTAAAAACAAAGTTTACAAAGTGCTCGACAGAGAATTAAGGCAAAACAAATAGAATGGTAAGATACAAATATAAAATTAAAATAAAAACATACGTTGAACCTTGAGCTGATGATTTATCATTCACAATGGGCGCTTCCATTCTTATTAATAATAATAATAATAATAATGTTTATATAGCACCTTTAAAAACAAAGTTTACAAAGTGCTCGACAGAGAATAGAGTCAAGGCAAAACAAATACAATGGTAAGATACAATTAGAAAATACAAATAAAAAACAGACAGACTAAATTAGGGGAACTAAATAACTGCACAGAAAGGATGACATCACTTAAAAGCTGTTCTATAAAAATGGGTTTTAAGAAGTGATTTAAACAAAGTTACTGGTTCTCATCACCGTTGCTTCCTCTGACTGAGGAGCATTCGATTGTACTTTTGGAGTTACAACTGGTCTGGATCGCATAATTCTTTCCCACAATGCAACTCTTCCGCCAGCAGCTTGGTTGTGCGAGCGGCAGCTCACGTCTCCAGGAGACTTTAACCGAATAGATCAAAGACTCACGTTGGACAACACTCGCAAATTACCAATATTGTTGTTTAGAGGAATATTTAACACTCGCAAATTTGCTTTCCAGTCCCATTTCTTGTGTGTGTGTGTGTGTGTGTGTCCTGGTTCACCTGTCGCACAGTTTCTGTGCTTCATTGATGATATTGGTTCAGAGTGTTCTGTGGGAAGAGCTTCAAACAAACAAACAAACAAACACACAACCACTCACTTTCTCTCTTTATAGATATTATATTTATCATCTATCTATCGCTCCCTCCATCAAATCGGCCCACCTTCCCCACAATCTCTCTCTCTCTCCTTTGCAAATATTTTGTTGTTGCTTGTTCAGCACCTCCCTACACTCCTCCGTCAGCGTCACCCCCTCACATCCTGTCTCCATCGTCCTCCTCTCCGTTTGTCTGCGTCTTCTTACTCATTGTCGATGTTTCATCTCTTCACTTCCCTCTCCTCCTCCTCCTCCTTTCCCCCGTCTTTGATGTGTTGTTGGGCAGCTTAAAGCTGGTGTGGAGGCAATGAAGCACACCTCTCTCTCTCTCTCTCTCTCTTTCCCCCTCTCTACATCTCTCCATCTCTCTCTCTCCCCTCTCCCTCTCCCTCCACCTCCCCCCTCTCTCTCTCCATCTTTCTCCCTACCTCACTCTCTCCCCCTCTCTCTCACAACCTCCCTCTCTCCCCCTCTCTCTCCCCACCCTCTCTCTTTCTCGTTCCTGCTCGCCGAACCTGGAACATCTGACGATCTCATGCCGTCCATTCTACCTTCCCCGGGAGTTCAGCTCGGTCATCACCACAGCCGTCTACATACCACCACAAGCGGACACCGACGTAGCACTATCGGACCTACACGATGTGTTATGTCGGCATCAGAACAAGTATCCCGACGCGGCTGTGGTGGTGGCTGGGACTTTAATAGGGCTAACCTAAAAAAAGTCATGCCGAACTTTCACCAGCACATTACGTGTGCTACCAGAGGGGAAAGAACGTTGGACCACTGCTATACGCCATTCAAGAGAGGCTACAAGGCTGTCTCTCTCCCTCCGTTCGGAAAATCAGACCATGCCGCCATTTTTCTGCTTCCGGGATACCGGCAAAAGATCGCGCGGGAAGCGGTAGTGACGAGGAACGTGAAGCGGTGGTCTGACCAATCAGAGGCTGAGCTACAGGACGCTCTGCGCGTCGTCGACTGGGACATGATCCAATCCAGTTCCAGTGACGTCAGCGAGTTTGCGGAAGTAGCAATGAGCCTCATAGCAACGCTAACGGACACCATCGTCCCCACGGTAAAAGTTAGGGTCTTTCCTAACCAAAAGCCGTGGGTTGATAGATCCATCCGTGAAGCTGTGAACGCCTGCATTGCTGCCTATAACTCCGGTCTTGTATCCGCAACATGGACGAGTACAAGGCAGCGGTCTGTGGGCTGAGAAGGACGGTGAAGGAAGCCAAGAGGAAGTACCGAGACAGAGTGGAATCACAGATGGAGCAGCGCGACACCAGGCGCCTATGGCAGGGGCTACGGACTATCACAGACTACCAGAGCAGACCCCGCTATGGTGAGTGCCGACGCATCCCTAGCGGACGACCTGAACTCATTTTATGCACGGTTTGAGGCTAGCAACAACAGCGCTAGCTCGCCGGCTAACAACAACACCGTTAAGCGTAGCCGAGGTGAGTTCTACCGCTGGGGATGAACACACACTCTCTGTGACCGAGCACAGTGTGAGGAGGGCTCTGTTGAGGGTGAACACCAGGAAAGCTGCAGGTCCAGATGGCATATCTGGGCGAGTACTGAAGACCTGTGCTAACCAGCTAGCTCCAGTGTTCACCACAATATTCAACCTCTCCTGGCTGAGTCCGTGGTCCCCGCCTGCTTCAAGAGATCCACTATTGTCCCTGTGCCCAAGAATGCTTCTCCAGCATGTATGAATGACTACCGACCGGTGGCCCTCACCTCGGTGGTCATGAAATGCTTTGAGAGGCTGATAAAGGACTACATCTGCGCCTTCCTCCCTTCCTCCATGGACCCGCTGCAGTTTGCTTATCGCCCAAACAGATCCACGGATGATGCTGTCTCCCAGGTACTGCACACCACACTCTCTCATCTGGACAGCCAGAGGGGGCTATGTGAGACTGCTGTTCATTGATTATAGTTCAGCTTTCAACACCATAGTCCCTCCAGACTGGCCGGCAAGCTGATTGAGCTGGGACTGAACACCCCCTGTGTGCTTGGATCCTGGACTTCCTGACCGCCAGGCCACAGGTGGTCAGGGTGGGCAGACACACCTCCAAATCCCTCACCCTGAACACAGGATCCCCCCAGGGTTGCGTCCTCAGCCCCCTACTGTACTCCCTGTACACACATGACTGTGTGGCCAGGTTCAGCTCCAACACCATCATCAAGTTTGTGGATGACACAGTGGTGGTGGGCCTGATCTCCGACAACGACGAGAAGGCCTACCTGGAGGAAGTTGCTGATCTGTCACTCTGGTGCCAGGACAACAGCCTCATCATGAATGTCACCAAAACTAAGGAGCTGATTGTGGACTTTAGGAGGGTACAACAACAGAGGACGTACTCACCACTGGGGATTAACGGGACTACTGTGGAGAGGGTGAGCGGTATAAATACCTGGGAGTCCACATCACCGAGGATCTGACATGGTCAACAAACACAGACACTCTGGTGAGAAAGGCAAGGCAGCGCCTCTACCACCTCAGGCAGCTGAGGAAATTTAAAGTTTCCCAGAGGATCCTTCAGTCCTTCTACTCTGGAGCTGTAGAGAGCGTCCTGACAGGAAGCATCACAGCCTGGTTTGGCAACTGCTCCGCTCAGGACAGGAAGGCTCTGCAGAGAGTAGTGCGTTCGGCTGAGCGCACTATTGGAACTACACTCACCACCCTGCAGGACTTGTACACCAGGAGGTGCAGAACCAGAGCCGGCAGGATCATGAAGGATCCTCACCACCCCAACAACAGACTGTTTCAGCTGCTGCGGTCAGGCAGGCGCCCGTAGTCACGCTGCAAGAACAGAGAGACTGAGACGGAGTTTCTTTCCTCAGGCCATCAGGACTGTGAACTCCGACCTCACCAGGACCCCCACATAGACCCACACAACTGCCCCTCTTAGGCACACACACACACACACACACACACACACACACACACACTTACTGTAAATATTGTGTTGTTTTTTATTGTAAATAGTGTGTACTTGTTGCCCTTGCACATTCCTGCTGAGCATTGCCACTTTCATTTCACTGCACACCCTGTGTGTGTATGTGACAAATAAAACATCTTGAATCTTGAATCTTGAATCTTGAATCACTCTCTCCTTCTCTCTCTCTCTCTCTCTCTCTCTCTCTCAATGGATGGAGAGACCGTTAGGGGAAGGAAACAGGGTTTGTTCTATTTTGTTTAAAGGGTACCTGTAGTGCAAAACAGCAACGTGCTACATCCATTCGGCGCATCAAATAAATCATATTTACCCCGCTGCTATTGTCAACAAGTCACGCATAGCCCGAGGATTTACATTTATTTGTCAAAATTCCGAATCCGTGGGCGCAGCCATTTTGCTAGTTATTTACTCCAGCTCAAAGCTAACTATGACGTAGGAACGTTGAAAGGAATTCAGCCAATCCGGAGCCACTTCTACACGCGAATATTAGTAATAATCACACCAACTCTGGTGATCGCAAATTAGCCTACATGAAGCAACTGGCTAACTTACCGATTTGACAGTTCTCCCTCGCGTGTAGGCCCCCGAACATGTCGGCCGATCATTGCATCAATGAAAGACATCTCCAGCGCTGGCTTATGCGCGATGTAGCTATCAAGCTCACTCTTTTGTGTGAAGCAGATGAGGTCTAATGACACTATATCATCGGACATAAGTTCGTGCTCTTTACAACAAATGCACTCTATGTCTGTTTTTTGTGGCACACATTTCCCACAACTGCACCAAACGTCCGCCGACTTGCGTGCACGGTCCGCACGGTGAAGCATCTGGACCGGCGGTCCTTCGGCATCAACTTCATCTGAATCATCGCTATCATCGCTGTCACAATTCACTAAATGGGGATAGTCTGCTTTCAAAGGTTCAAACAAGTATCCAGTTGCTGAATCAGACAATCTTTCATCGTCCATATTCTCAATCTCTCAGCATTTGTTTGCGAGCGCCGACGTTGTTTACATTGGTATCTGAACACATCCGCTGTGGCTGGCTGTCGCTCTATCAACGTTCCGACGTCACACCACCCGCGACATATTCAAGCTCCAGTGCACTGTCGCATGTCGGATTTGAGCACTTTGAACAGCCTAAACTACGTATTGTTATTGAATACTGGACCGTCAGTGCATGAATACACTTTAGAAACACATTATCTTTTGCTCTGGCTACATAGTGATTTGCACTACAGGTACCCTTTAACTAAGTGCTGATATCTAAGAACAAAAGACACTTTGACAACCCAGACAGGAAGAGAAGCACGAGAAAGGAGAGAAAGAAGAAAAAGACAAGAAAGAAGAGAAAGAAGAGAAGGAAGAGGAAGAAGAGAAAGAAAAGAAAGAAGAGAAAGAACAGAAAAAAGAGAAAGAAGAGAAAGACGAGAAAGAAGGGCAGTCAGAGAACCAAACTATGGAACGACTCAGTTCTGTAAGAACCAAACCAACAAAGCTTCCGGAACACTGGACCTCCACCAGGAGGCCCACGTTAGTGTCCCGAGATTATGTGAAGTTACATTTGTGACTTTTATTTTTTAAATGTGTCATATTTATGTTTACATTTTTAGCCATGATGTTTTTTTCTTAAACTAAACATGACATTATTTCTGTGGCGCCGTCACATGACGTGCTGAGCTCATCAGAGGAGTCAAGGATGGAGTGGTTTCTCCTCCTCAATGCATTCAGGCAGCTAAAGTGAGCAGTGCAAGGAGCAACAACAACAACAACAATGCTAAACTAATTGAAATAATGTTGTATATTGCACAAAGACTATTCTTAAATTCTGGATTTTTTAAAGATACTACTCCTACGGATGCTTGGTACAAGGGGCTTTTGGAAGTTCTCCCTCTGGACAAGATGACCCCCCCCCCCCCCCCATGACACGGTCGAGGTATGAAACCCTCTGCATTGTATCCTCTTGTTCGATTGTCAAATCAAAATAAATACATAAAAAACAATAAAATGAAGTGTGCTGCCAGCCTCTGGCTTTCTGGTGTTAATACGGAACCCAAGTCACCTGTTAGGGTCAAAGGTGAGACAAAGATGCGCCCGCCTGACGCCCTCACAGCGGACGTGATCAAACAGAACTCACAGCGGGAAAAACCCAAATGATCCGTTTCTGCTCGACGCCCAGGGGAGAACTGTGGATGTGGCGAAGGGCATGAAAGAGGACCGGCAGGTAAATGATATTCAAACGGTGTCATCTCTTCAGCGAGGAACCCCCCCCCCCCCCCCGGCGCCCCCTCAGGAACACGTCGGATGAATATTAAAATGCGGCAACACAACAGAGTCGCTGCTGACGGGTCTGGAGACAGGTTGGGGAGTGTGAGGGCAGAGCGTCGCTTCGACTCCTCTCGCAGCTTTGTCAACTTGTTTTCTTTTATCCTCTGAGGAGGGGGGGGGGGGATTCCTCCCCGTGCTTTGATATCGTTGCCTTTGGTGTGTACTTCACAGGCTCTGTGGCAGCACTCATTAACACACTCTAGACAATTGTGTGTGTGTGCGTGTGTGTGTGTGTATGTATGTATGTGTGTGTGTATATGTGTATGTATGTATATGTGTATGTGTGTGTGTATGTATGTGTGTGTGTGTATGTTTGTATGTATGTGTGTGTGTATGTTTGTATGTATGTGTGTGTATGTATGTGTGTGTGTGTGTGTATGTATGTTTGTATGTGTGTGTATGTATGTATGTGTGTGTATGTATATGTGTATGTGTGTGTGTATGTATGTGTGTGTGTATGTATGTATATGTGTGTGTGTATGTATGTGTGTGTATGTATGTGTGTGTATGTTTGTATGTATGTGTGTGTGTGTGTGTGTGTATGTATGTGTGTATGTATGTGTGTGTATGTATGTGTGTGTATGTGTGTATGAATGTGACATGATTGTTCGTCGCTTTGGATAAAAGCGTCAGCTAAATAACATATAATGTAAAATATCCCACGCTAAACATGAGAAGCCATGTTGCTTCTGTTAATGAACTATTTTTAAACCACAATTAACCTTCTGGTTTCTTTAAGGTTCTATCCTAAGGGGAACACTTTAAAAACTTTAAATGTATCATTATTATCATTATCATTATTATTATTATTATTAATACATATATAACATGATAACTATTGATCAATTAAATATTTTTATAAGTGTTTAATGATTTAATGTCCAGCCCTATGATTCATACTGTAGCTCTGGACTCATCGTAAATATAGTTTCAGAAGAAGAAAAGAGTCTTAATACCTATTTTCAGAAAAGTATATGTTTGAATAGAGGCCCATTGGTACCATCCAGTCCCAGTCTCGAGTCCCAGCGGCCATCACAACGACCTCACGTGACAATAACCTCAACATTGTTCATATCTGTCATATCCGTACATCAGCCCCCCCGCTGGAACCCGACTATATACAGATGTAAAGATCCTTCATATTTTATGTCTTCTATCCCTCTTTAATGTCGGCTTCAGACGAGGTTGTGAAGGCACTTCACTGAGCATCAGTCTACACACACACACCCACACCCACACCCACACACACACACACACACACACACACACACACACACACACACACACACCCACACCCACACCCACACACACAGAGAGAGAGAAAAGGGCTCCGCCTCCCTCTGTTGGAACCATCACAGAGGTTCTCTGTGTATATTCAAGCTCTTGCTCCATACAGTGAGTGGATCCATATCATCAGGTCTGATGAATGCGAGGTGACAGCTGTGCCGTGTTCTCACAGCTCATTGGCATTGCATGTGGGCGTGCGGTGTTTACGCTTTCTTTGTTGTTACATTAGTTGTGACAAACCCCAGATCAGCTGTCAGCAGCTCGTCTGTCAGGAAGCAACGGCGGTGAGCGATATGCTAAGTGTCATCTTCCACCTCGTGTAAAAACCAGAGTGTATCTGTTTGAACTGAGTGATCGTATTCTGGAAGCAGCAACCCCCATTGTTCCCTCCGTTGTCTTTCAGGGTGTTGCAGTTCCGGTCGTCACACGTGTAAGCTGTGGTTTCTGGATTTCGGGGGGAGTTTTGGACGGCCTTGGACTAGGTGTGTTTTTTAAATCAGCCGCTCGTATTATTGCTTCCCCTATTACAAGACTGTTTAACCTGTTATTTCATTTGTCTGTTTTCCCTCTTGACTGGAAATCGGCTTTGATTCTCCCGCTCTCTAAAGGAGGCTCTGGCTCTGACCCGAGCTGCTAAAGGCCGATTTCCATCTTGCCCTGTCTGGCCAAAGTCAAAGAAACTGGTACATGAACCACTAATTCACTTCATTGACTTAAATCATATTTTATCTGACCAGCAGTCTGGGTTTAGGAAAGGCCACGGATGTACCACCGCGACACTGAAGGTCCTTGATGACATCATCGTGGTCGTGTCCAGCGGTTAAAGACCGAAAACATCATGTCTGAACCTCATATCATCTCTAAAGGTGTGCCTCAAGGCTCCATCCTGGGCCCTATTTTGTTCTCCATTCATATTAACGATGCAGCCAAAGTTTCTGGAAATTACAGGATTCTTCCGTATGCTGATGACACCATCATATATTCAGCTGGTCCTTCAATCCAATGGGCTCTTAAACAAAGCCTCACCTCCATCCAACAGTCTTTCCACAACCTCCACCCGCTCCTCAACTCTTAAAAGACCAAATGTACATGCTGTTTGACCGGGAAAACCTCATCATCTACAGAGCTGATGGCTCGGAGCTGGAGTTTGTCAGCTCCTAGAAAATACCGTGGCTTCTGGTTGGACTCGTCTCTCTCATTTAACGTACACATCAATCACCTTCTGGCTAAAGTCAAAGCTGGACTGGGTTTCCTGTATCGAAACAAGGCCTCCTTCACACACTCTGCCAAATCTACCCTTCGTGAAAATGACCATCCTTCCTCTATCTTTAAGACCGCCACTCAACCATCCGTTTTGACACCCTTCACCCCCCCCCACTGTGACCTTTCCAGATTGGTTGATTGGCCCTCCCTTCGTACCAGGTGGCTACAACACTGGTTGCTCGTGGTCTACAGATCCCTTTTGGGAATGAGCCCTCACTACCTCTCAATCCGTCTTCACATTTCTAACAGCAATCGCCGTTTGAGATCCAGTGACATCATTCCAAAAGTCCGTACTGGGTTTGGTCACAACGCCTTTTTATCTTGCCGCTGCAAATGACTGGAACTCTCTAGAAAACACGCTCAAAACTCTCATCTCTCAACAACTCAAAACCTTTTTCGTTTTCTTTTTAAGCGTCCATGATTTTGTTGTTTTTGTCATGCTTTTTTTGGTCGCAAATAATTCGTGCTGGACTGGAGATTTATATTTTGTAGCAACAGGTTTTTGTCCAAGCAGACTATCATGACGTCATCTGTAGGTTTTGATAAGACCTCGGCTCTATAAGATCAAATGTACTTGTTTGTTTATTTTGAATCGTGATTAATGTGTATTTGTTGCTCTCCTCACTCACTCTGCTCTTACCTGGTCCCAGTCTATACTGCGGAAAAATGTGTGTGCCTTGATATCTGTGAAGCCCGTCTGGACCTGGCATCCCAGCCGCTCCTTGGGATCCTGTTGGGACCAAGACAGCTGGTCAGGAACACAAACAGTGGGCACAATATTTCATGCAATGTGAGATTAATCTTTAGGATGGAGATGGAGACGAATGCCGGCTTACTGTGAGGTGGATTTTACCAATAAAGTCCATGGGGGACTATGTTGAAATATAGCATTTCTCTTTATTATATGATATCAGATGTTAGACAGAAGGAAGCAACGTGGACAATTAATAAGAATAATGCTAGTCACACATGTTTGCATAATGTGTACCATGAAGACGCCACAAAAAGCATGAAACCGTAGGCTGAAATGCACAAACACACCGAATAAATAGGAATGCACTTTAATCATATTCACGTCTTAAAGGGCCACACACCAGTGTTTTTACAGATCACTTTTTGCAAGTAAAACTGTGTTTTTTGTTTCAGGTAAAAAAATAAAATAAAGGTATAACACTTGCAAAGTCCTGAAACTAATTTGATTAACATGATAACTCTGGTGATATTCTATATATTTTTCATAATTTTCTTTTTTCTAGCTCACGAAGATGTAGTTTAATTTTGGAAAAATAAGCTCATTTACTCAAACAGCTGGTCACTGTACGTTTTAACAAATGTTTCTCCGGCAGTGGGACATTGTGCTTTTGTTGGGGACTATGTTCAGCAGCGGATGAATCCACATTTCGGATGTAAGTTTGTGAGATTGAGTCAAAATCCACAACATCGTGTGTTGATTGTGATGCCAGAGCAACAGCGTTGCTCATTGATTTGAATAGTTTTGGACAATAATGTCACAGAGACATAAGACGGTAAACAGAATGCATTTATGAAGCGACTTCGACCAGCGGAAACCGGAATAATACAAAGTTGATTTACGCAACAACGCCTATAGAAGAAATCTCAGTTGAGTGATGACGAGATTTGGGAATTTATGTTCACTCAGAGGAATTCAAGGAGTTGTATATGACCAAATAACAAACCGACTATGTGAGAGATCTGTTTGTAGAGATTCTCACACAGTGCGTTGTAGCCTTCTGAAACGTGTTCTTTCAAATGTCTTGCTGATTTGATACCAGAGTGTCCATTGAAAATGATCTACATTAAATGTGTCTTTAAGTTAATTCATATTTTGTATTATTCGCACGCTTGATAATATTACTTACCTGTATACGTACTAAACTGCGAAGGCAAGAACATGTATTGTATTGATCCTTTTAAAAGGGAGCGCTGTCGCTTTAAGAAAAGAGTTCGGATGCAGAACGCAGAATAAAAGTTGCAAAAAACGAAGATGGGACGTGTTTGTGGACCGTTTATTATAAGGGCGCAAACATATGGACGATATTTCCCTTGTGTCTTACTACTAATATTATTATCATAAAAAGTTTCCTTTAATTGTCGCGCAGGAACGAAAAAATACACTGAGTCGCAAAACAAAGAGTTTTTTCCCCCCCCTGGCTGTCCCTAAAATGGGCCAGAGCTCTTGGCAGAGAGAGAGAGAGAGAAAGAGAGAGTATTGGGAGTGGACTGCTCTCACCTTGTTGAGAAAGCCCTTGAGGACACTGGCAGCTTTCACCGACAGAGACCTTGGGATGCGAATGGGCTTCTCAAGAATAACTGTTGGCGGAAAAGAAAAGAAGGACAGCCACACAAGGAGAGGGAGGGAGAGAGAGGAAAAGGACAAGCGTGAGTAGGGAGGAGGAGGATGAGTCACAGTCCAACCTGCCTGTGGGTGACCATGTGTGCTGAGTGGGAGTCAAAAGAAGGGGAGGAGATACAGAAGACACTGTTTTGTTCTTTGTCTCACTTGTGATGGGCTCCTCAGCCTTGAGACTCCCACAGCTCAACAATGTCATATGATGAGCAAAAAACTCTTAGAAATTATTCATTTTATTTTTTCCCCCACAATGGAAATAAATGGATGTAGTGCTGCCTCACACATGAACGCTGTGGTTCTCAAACTTTTTTCTGTTGGAGGAAGAGATATGTTCTTTGCTCCACCTAAACTGTAACACAATGGTTGTTTGTGACTCCTCCATCGGTGCTTTCTCAAATAATAGAATGAAGAAAATTGCAATCAAGAAAACCAGATTGCTCCATCAGACCATAAGAAACAATAAAATGTGCAATGGCTTTGTTAGAGAAATGCAAATAAAGATCTATCTTTGCCAAAAAAATAGGAATATTTGGCAAAAATAATGCTTATTGTGGCTTTAATTATCCTGTTTTTCACTGAATGTATTGTTCTCGCACTCGCCGTTGTCATGCCGTTAAAAAAAGGTGCCTGACGAGATTTGGGCCAGACTTTTGGCCCAAAAGCTGAATCTATTTGAGGACGCTGATTGGCTGAATTGTATATCACTCATTTATATCTTTAATCAGTAATAGGCTAAACTGCTTCTTAGACCCGCCTCTTCTGGGCCAAAACGACCTGGCCCCAGTGCGGCTGAGACATGCAGAGAGCACGTGCAGGAAAAGCAGATCATTTGTTCAGATATCCTATTTCACAAAAACAAATATTGGCAATTTGTATAATTTATAAATATTATTAATACTATTATTATAATTGTTATCTACTTTTTTTTGGTTGTGTGGCTCAAGGTGGGTGTGGCCAGGCCCTCGTGGCCCTCTAGTGGCCAGCCGCCACTGCTCCATATCTTCTCGAAGTATACGATATATACCGGTGTTATTACATCCGGAATAGGAACGTGATTTAAAAACGCAATAGTCGACACGGCTGAGCTACCATCAGCCCGAGAAATGCCTTATAATGATGAACACAGTTTTGTATAGTGTTTGATTGATTCGGGAATACTTTATATTTATATTTCAGTTATTAAAATGGTAAATGTTTGAAAATTAATGCCACCTTGTCACTGTGTCTGTCTGTCTGTCTAAAGCTGTGTGGCTGGCATGTGCAGCGCTGATACCCAACGCAGGGTCTGGCACAAGGTCTAGCCAGGTGGCATATGGCTGGGTGGCATCCTATAGTGAAAAGGTTGGTTTCCATTGGCAGGCATTCATAGAGAAACCCGCTGCTCTACCAGTACGACCGCCAGGAGGATGGTACTGGTGGCAGATGCTCATGCTATGCTCCGTATACAATAGCAGCCTCATGTGATGCAATATGTCTGTGCCCCGACTGTATGGAGGAATTTCCGTTATAGAGGTGAAGGGGTGTGTAAGGTAAGATATGTGACCATATGGAACACAAATGCAACTAGAATGGGCACTCGGTAGAGCGCATACCTTCGCATATAACAAGATTGGGCATTGAATTATGAACATTTTGGCATTAGTTGCATGCCAATTGGATATAAATTGACCGCGCTATGGTAAAAAGAAGATGTTGACCTTTTCATGACCTTGACCATGACCTTTGACCCGATCGATCCAAAAATCTAATCAAATGGTCCCCGGATAATAACCAATCATCCCACCAAATTTCATGCGATTCAAGAAGATGTTGACCTTTTTCATGACCTTGACCTTGACCTTTGACCCGATCGATCCCAAAATCTAATCAACTGGTCCCCGGATAATAACCAATCATCCCACCAAATTTCATGTGATTCGGTTCAATACTTTTTTACTTATGCGAATAACACGCATACAAATAAATAAATAAATAAATACACGGCGATCAAAACATTACCTTCCGCATTTTCAATGCGAAGGTAATGATGACAGATATTAAGAGAGCTTCCTCTAACCCTGAGGGTAAGAGGTGTGCTGATGAACATTCAACCCTCCTGAATCCCATCAATGCTTTAATGTGGACTGTCAAAAAAAATGAAGCTTTGACTCCATGGAAACACACAAGATAAATCTGTTCTCACAAAAGATCCTACTCAAAATCTGAGCAAGTATTTTCTTTATTTTATGTCAGCAAATGACCCTTATTCATGTTTTGCTCGCAGCGTGTTCCAGCCTGAGGGTCATGTGCATGGGCGGCTTCTGGAAACATTGGAGTGACTAAACTCGCTTCTTTGTGTACGAGATCGAAGGAGATTTTTTTCCACACGTACAATAACTGTAATTTCCATCATTTGACAGGTGTAGGACACACACGCACAGATATTTAGATAGAAAAATCGAGTGAATGTAATAAAATTGCTGCTTTGACTTGAGTGGCAGTGGCATTGGCACATTTTCTTTGCACAGAGCAAGGACTGAGAGCTCTGTAGTTATTACAACAAGAAGCGTTTTTTTATCCTTGATCCTGACAGTCACGAGGTAAAAAGTACCACCGTGAAGTTTTAAAGTAATTTCCCAGGGTGCATTGCTGGATGATGTTTATACAGCACAGGCGTCAAACACAAGGGCCACGGGCCTAATCCGGCCCGCCACATCATTTAATGTGGCCCCTGACAGCTTGAAATACACATGATCAAGTTTTCTTTAAGAAATTGAAGAAAAATATCCTGCGCTTTTATTTTGAAGGTTTACAATTAAATGGACGCGAATTCAGGGAAGCGGAAAAAATTCGACCGCTGAGTTGTGAAAGCCAATCAGCTGTTGGGGAATCCAACTGCTTCTCTAATTGCGCTTAAAGCTGCAGTTATTCGGACGTAGTCGGTGAACGTCACCGAGCTGTGTGAGCCTACGGGTGACATCATGTATAAATATATATATATTATATTAATGCTATGAACCCAAACACGAGGGCGTTAGATGTTCAGACGTGTGTGGGATGTCCTCCACAAGTATGAAGCAGAACTAGTGGTGAGTTCTTCATGGTGGATGAAGGAGATGATAACTGTTTCCACGGAGTAAAGCCACAGAGATAAGTCCCGCCCCCTCTGAGGCGCGAATGGAGCGAATAAACCACAAACGGTCAAGTGACTAAACTCCCGCGAGTAAAGCGTCGGGAACATTCGCATTCCGCTTTTGGTGCGAACGCAGCTTTATACTGTGAAAAATCATAACCGTGAAACAATGTTCCAACAACAATAAGCTCATGCAGTTTGGCTGAAGAGCCTAAAATGTGGTGATCTGGTGGGATCTCAGTTCAAATGAAGATGACATCAGCTGCCAAATGAAGAAAAACTGTTCCCCACATGCACCCTGAATCTTTAATAGAGGCCATGATATGCGTCCAGATTTTTCCGCAGTTCACAAGGGGCGGGGCAGCGTGCATTACAGCATGTGCATGCACTTCATTACATCAAGTCTAAAATATTAACCGGATTTCTTGCTCACACACACGTCCTTCAACAGTATTTCTCGGGTGGTAACATCCATGTAGATTACAGAAAACCGTTAGTTGTGTTATCTTTTAGGACATAAAAAATATTAAAACATGCTTTTTTTTGTTGCCTGACAACAGTTGCATCTCTGCACTCAGCCCATAAAGGATCATTTAATCCGTCAACCGAATTAGAGAAACACAAATCACTAAATTAATCATTTTCACGGTGGAATTAAACACACCAGGTATTTTTATCTACAAGGAATACGACATATTACGGGCCATATTATGTTTTCACTCTACTGTCTATCACTAATCATGTAAATATAACAATAGTTTACGAAAATGCCAAGATATTTCACCGACTTGAGATGCCACGGCAAACTAAAACAAATTTACATTTAAAGGAAATAAAATTAGCCCTCCATTTTAACGAAGCGTGCCAGAACCATCTAAGCCTAAAATTACAAACACGTTAAAAAAAACTTCTCAATATTCATATTTGATTTCCCACTATTCCCATAAAGTTTAGAGGATGGGGTCGGCTGCTCGCTGATGAAACAGAGACAGATATAGTTTACTATGGCTGGAGGGTGACGCTAACCAGGTGGAAGACATCATATGGCCGCACTCTGCGTGGTCGGGGGGCTAAATTATCACCTGATTTACAGGGATAGTTATCGGGGTCTGGATGTAAAAATGTTCATCTGCAGTTTTCTGGAGCGTATCATTTAATTCAATTAATTAAAGAACATGATCGGGCAATTTTTAATCATTTCTTGTTCTGGATTACTCATCGGAAGCGGCACTGTTTATTTTAAATGGAACCTACATTTTTATGTCTACATTTACTGGCAATTTTCTCTTGACTCTGTCTAGTTTTTTTTGCACCCTATCTTCATTTTGTGCTAAGCAGCTGGTGTGAGATTGGAGTTGAAGTTAAGAAACAACGTATACAACTGGATTTTTCCCCCCAAGTAGTAGTTTACAAGCTCATTTGAAACCAATACAAATATAAATCTTTGCCGGAGGATAGCCGATGGCTTCCCAGAATGCATTTCGGCCAATGCGTTCCTCCCCTGTTGCTCTCCACTACGACTGTTTACTCGCATTCGACCAAAGACTTTTCCACGGTGATTGGTCGTCCGCTTCCGATACCAAAATCACGTCATGTTACGTACAGATATAGAGATGAATGCATAGAGAAATGCCTCAAAAAAAAATAAATCAGTTAAAACTAAACATCTACAAGTGCAAATATTTAGAAAAAAAAATGAAGTGTTAGTAACAACTGGTATTTGCCGGTTCAAAGCATTTTACCCTGAAGCTTCTTTATGACCATTGTTACGACCCGCCCCACACTGCCTCTGATTGGCTAGTTCTTGCTGCCTTGGGTTGGTTGGGTTTAGGCATGAGAAGTAAGATCGGGATAGGAATATCAGGGTAAGCCAATCAGAGGCAGAGTGAGGCGAGTTAACGAAGATAATTATTGCTCCATGGACCGCGGTGCTTCTTGAAGTGTGTACTCAACCGGTTTCAGTTCCTCTGCCTCACCTTGAAAGAGGTACTCCTCTGTGTTCATGTCGGGATTGTCGGTGATCATATCGAACGGGGACCTCCCAGCCATCATCTCAAACATCAGCACGCCCAGAGCCCACCAGTCCACGCTGAAGCCTGGGCACACAACAACAACAACACATGTTATTCCTCCATATGGATGCATGTGTGGCATGAAAAGAATCATTATCAGTATGAATCACCAACTGAGGCTGGTAAAAACATGTTCCATGTACTCACCAAAGTAATTGTGTTGCATCACACGTTTGGTAGAACGTTCACAGATGCTCATCTCTTTAATCTCACAGATGCACACAGAACAAGATCTAAAAATATTGGCTCACACACACTGCAGGATCTTATTCAGATTATCGAGCCAGAGGGAGCAAAACACCAAGATTTCATTGGTGATGTCACTGTCTCCTAATTTTTTGTTTATTTTAACTTGTTTTGTTCTGTGGTTTTTGTGTGTAACTCTGTGTTTCTTATGTTGCTGCTCTGTCACCCTCGAAAAATGAGCTTTGTAATCTCAATGGGATTCACCTGGTTAAATAAAGGTTTATATATATTGGGAAGGACACGTGACCCTAATGTGGCACAACAACTTTCTGTTGTGATGCTACCTGTCAATGTTGAAATGCAAGCGAAAATTACCCTTAAGGGCTAGAAAGTTTAGCTGTTCCAGCTCTTCTTTCTCATTGGCTACTGTGGTCCTGATTGGATGTCGTACTATTTTAATCATTAAGATGTCTTTACCTCCTAAATATCATATTTGTTAAGTGTACAGGGTTCATACACATGTTGACCAATAGATCCATGACTTTATACAAAATTTCCATGTCAACATTTTTTTTTCAATCTTAGTGTATACATGAGTATAAACTGAATGAGAGAGAATAGTTAAATTAAAAGAATACATATTTATATAAATGTTTATTCTTTTGATTAAACTGCTTCAATAAACAGATAAATATAACACATTTTCATGACTTTTCCAAAACATTCGAGATTTTTTTTTTCCACGGACTTCTCCAGGCCTGGAAATAACATTTTTTTTTTAATTGAATGACCTTTCCAGGTTTTCCAGGTTTTCCGTATGAAGCCTGAGTTTAGGTCACCACCTAAACTGCATAGTTCTGGATTTAAATAGCCTTTTCATTCAAGCAGAAATATTTACAACCCGTAGTTTAGAAACACATTTCATGATATGCTGGGATTGGCAGTCCAACCCAGTCCTGCACTCACCGTAGTCCTCTCCTCTGAGGATCTCGGGTGCAATGTAGTTTGGTGTTCCACAGAAGGTACTCGTGGTGTCACCTGGTCTGATCCCCTCCTAAGGGAGGGAGGAGGTGGAAGACAGAAGACATGGTTGCAGTTGTACAAAACAAAGGTGATAGGATGTGCAAGAACCAACGGAGGTCCTGTCAGCGCTCCCAGTCAATACAGCCACTGTATTATTAATAACCCTTACACCAGCTTTCAACACTGTGGACTGACACAAACAAAATCAATGCGTGTCTTACCTTGCACATGCCGTAGTCTGTGAGCTTGATGTGTCCCTCGTGATCCAAGAGAACGTTGTCCAGCTTCAGGTCTCGGTAGATGATGCCCTTTTCATGCAGGAAGTTCAGGGCGATACAGATTTCGGCAGCATAAAATCTGTGAAGGAGAAGAGAGAGAGAGAGAGAGGGATGACGGGAATGATGAGCTGTCAACTCGTGCCACCACCAGGCCAACGATTTACCCCAGAAAAAGGTTCCCTGTTAGGAAAAGGCTCCTAGAGATCGTTGCTGAGCACTTGCTCCCAGAGGACGAACCCTTTTCCATTCTGAGCTTTTTAGACCCGCGGTGGAAGAAACACAACAACGGCACCACAGATAAAGAGTCTCCTAATTATTGTTGTAAAAACCCCAACATGTTTCAGCTAGAAGCCGCCATCGGCGATGTCGAACCGACGATGGCTACGAGCTGAATTGCGCTCGGTTCTGCCTGGACTATGACTCATGAGAAAAAGCGAAAAATCAGCCAGCTCACATCATATATTCAGTATTCCTTCAGTAGCTAACGTAGCGGTGAAGTTGTGATGATGTGCCAACTCACTCGGCTAATGTTAGCTCCACAGAGTTCTACCGTCGGCCGATACATAAGAAATGGAGCGTCACCGAGACATCGGCAGCCGTCGGTTTGTGGACGGACGTTTGGAAGCATCGCGTTCGGCAATTTGTTTTTCAGGAGAGCAAATGGGTTCCATTCAACGTTCCCCCCGTCAAACAGGTCACATCGTAGAACTCCTGACTGGTGTCTACCGTCACGCCCGAGAGCAGACCCGGTGTTCTGGACCAAATGGATCTGAATGTACTTTATGACCAACATGCTGGATTCAAGGGGACTTGAAACTAGCAATGAGAACATTCATGTTTCCAATGTCATCTTCTTCCGACCGCTCCAGGGAACAAGTATCACGATGACACAATGTTCAACCACGCCAAACTCAAATCCACTAAACCAGCCTCATGTTCTGAAGAACCCGTTCAACCGTTCATGTTCTGAAGAACCCGTTCATGTTCTGAAGAACCCGTTCAACCGTTCATGTTCCTGAAGAACCCGTTCATGTTCTGAAGAACCCGTTCAACCGTTCATGTTCCTGAAGAACCCGTTCATGTTCTGAAGAACCTGTTCAACCGTTCATGTTCCTGAAGAACCCGTTCATGTTCTGAAGAACCCGTTCAACCGTTCATGTTCTGAAGAACCCGTTCAACCGTTCGCGTTCTAAAGAACTCATTCAACCATTCCTGTTCTGAAGAACCCGTTCATGTTCTGAAGAACCCGTTCAACTGTTCATGTTCTGAAGAACCATTCATCTTCTGAAGAACCGTTCATGTTCTAAAGAACTCATTCAACCGTCCATGTTCTGAAGAACCCGTTCAACCGTTCATGTTCTGAAGAACCGTTCATGTTCTAAAGAACTCATTCAACCATTCATGTTCTGAAGAACCGGTTCAACCCATTCATGTTCTGAAAAACCCGTTCAACCGTCCATGTTCTGAAGAACCCGTTCAACCGTTCATGTTCTGAAGAACTCATTCAACCGTTCATGTTCTGAAGAACTCATTCAACCATTAATGTTCTTAAGAACCGGTTCAACCATTCATGTTCTGAAAAACCCGTTCAACCGTTCATGTTCTGAAGAACTCATTCAACCGTTCATGTTCTGAAGAACCGGTTCATGTTCTGAATTATTAATAAAGATTGAGAAGTTTGGATCAGTTGGACTTTTTTCTGGAATACTTGCCGCGGCCTCAGCAGACTCTACCTCCAGGGCCCCAGGTAAGTAGAGTTTGAGGCCCCTGCTTTAGACCCAATCGTTATTGGTTATTGCTAATTGATCCCTGAGTTTTGAGGTACAAAGGGCTCTCATTAGAACTAAAACACAAAGATCAATATCCTTATGGTAAACATTGACATATTTACAAGACACATTAAAAAAAGCTCTTCAAAGCCTCCAGTTTGGACCGTAATTGGATTAACTTGGTGCGAGTTGGGAGCATCTCCTCTCCGTGTGGAGGTAGTGGGCATTCTGCCTCTCGGAGATAAGCCTTCGCCAACAGTGACGAGCGGCTCAGTCTGCCCGCCGTAAATCCATGACTGTCAAACACAGGAGGAAAAAAGACTGCAGCGGAGGGACGTTTGACAGGGAAGTCACAAATCCCACGTCGCTCCCCCACGTTTCCACCGCGACAGCCTCCATTGTGCACGGCCGTCTCACTGCTGGCGTCAGACCGAGAGGAGCTGCGTCCTATCGGCAGCGCCATCCATCGCCCACCGGCCCGCCTCCCCCGCGGCGCGGGGTTGGAAAGCGTGGCTCTCTCTAAGAGCGCCGCTCATGAATATGCACAATCATTATGAGTGGTTAACATGCTGCTTTGCATATGTACAGACACCGTCTCCGGAATACAGATTGCAGGAGCCGATAGGGGCCCCAACGGTGCCTTTCTAAATTACCCAGCCTTTGATCCAGCGTTTATCAGAGCCGCGGTTGAAATGCCCCGCAAGTGCAGAGGCACAATGAATTATGGGTGCTCATTATAGTTTTTCAGAGGTGGAAGAATACGTGTTAAGTTGGATTTGGCATCCACGAAGAGCTGCTAAAGCATCTCATTGAGCATATGTTGGTGAGGAGTACTTGGAAGAAGTGTGTTGTCGAGGAACATTTTAGACCGAGTGCAAACAAGGTGCATGTGAAATCATCGTCCGCCCACTCTCGCTGTCCGATAAAACAAAAAGCCAGATGCTTTCATGAAACTGATGCTTTTTGAAGGACACAAAAGAAAGACGCTGTTCAAACCTCACGGCGTTACTGGAGGTGAAATGAAAAAGGAGGTCTGACTGTACAATGCTAAATAGTTGTATGTTACATAGACGGGTTTCAGGAGATCACGTATCATGGACCATGCCGCCATTTTCTTGCTTCCGGAGTACCGGCAAAAGATCGCGCGGGAAGCGGTAGTGACGAGGAACGTAAAGCGGTGGTCTGACCAATCAGAGGCTGAGCTACAGGACGCTCTGCGTGTCGTCGACTGGGACATGATCCAATCCAGTTCCAGTGACGTCAGCGAGTTTGCGGAAGTAGCAATGAGCCTCATAGCAACGCTAGCGGACACCATCGTCCCCACGGTAAAAGTTAGGGTCTTTCCTAACCAAAAGCCGTGGGTTGATAGATCCATCCGTGAAGCTGTGAACGCCCGCATTGCTGCCTATAACTCCGGTCTTGTATCCGCAACATGGACGAGTACAAGGCAGCGGTCTATGGACTGAGGAGGGCGGTGAAGAAGCCAAGAGGAAGTACCGAGACAGAGTGGAATCACAGATGGAGCAGCGCGACACCAGGCGCCTATGGCAGGGGCTACGGACTATCACAGACTACCAGAGCAGACCCGCGCAATGGTGAGTGCCGACGCATCCCTAGCGGACGACCTGAACTCATTTTATGCACGGTTTGAGGCTAGCAACAACAGCGCTATGTTTGCACATATGGAAAATTGACAAATAAAACTGACTTTGACTTTGACTTTGTTAGCGTAGCCGAGGTGAGTTCTACCGCTGGGGATGAACACACACTCTCTGTGACCGAGCACAGTGTGAGGAGGGCTCTGTTGAGGGTGAACACCAGGAAAGCTGCAGGTCCAGATGGCATATCTGGGCGAGTACTGAAGACCTGTGCTAACCAGCTAGCTCCAGTGTTCACCACAATATTCAACCTCTCCCTGGCTGAGTCCGTGGTCCCCGCCTGCTTCAAGAGATCCACTATTGTCCCTGTGCCCAAGAATGCTTCTCCAGCATGTATGAATGACTACCGACCGGTGGCCCTCACCTCGGTGGTCATGAAATGCTTTGAGAGGCTGATAAAGGACTACATCTGCGCCTTCCTCCCTTCCTCCATGGACCCGCTGCAGTTTGCTTATCGCCCAAACAGATCCACGGATGATGCTGTCTCCCAGGTACTGCACACCACACTCTCTCATCTGGACAGCCAGAGGGGGCTATGTGAGACTGCTGTTCATTGATTATAGTTCAGCTTTCAACACCATAGTCCCTCCAGACTGGCCGGCAAGCTGATTGAGCTGGGACTGAACACCCCTGTGTGCTTGGATCCTGGACTTCCTGACCGCCAGGCCACAGGTGGTCAGGGTGGGCAGACACACTCCAAACCCCTCACCCTGAACACAGGATCCCCCCAGGGTTGCGTCCTCAGCCCCCTACTGTACTCCCTGTACACACATGACTGTGTGGCCAGGTTCAGCTCAACACCATCATCAAGTTTGCGGATGACACAGTGGTGGTGGGCCTGATCTCCGACAACGACGAGAAGGCCTACCTGGAGGAAGTTGCTGATCTGTCACTCTGGTGCCGGGACAACAGCCTCATCATGAATGTCACCAAAACTAAGGAGCTGATTGTGGACTTTAGGAGGGTACAACAACAGAGGACGTACTCACCACTGGGGATTAACGGGACTACTGTGGAGAGGGTGAGCGGGTATAAATACCTGGGAGTCCACATCACCGAGGATCTGACATGGTCAACAAACACAGACACTCTGGTGAGAAAGGCAAGGCAGCGCCTCTACCACCTGAGGCAGCTGAGGAAATTTAAAGTTTCCCAGAGGATCCTTCAGTCCTTCTACTCTGGAGCTGTAGAGAGCGTCCTGACAGGAAGCATCACAGCCTGGTTTGGCAACTGCTCCGCTCAGGACAGGAAGGCTCTGCAGAGAGTAGTGCGTTCGGCTGAACGCACTATTGGAACCACACTCCCACCCTGCAGGACTTGTACACCAGGAGGTGCAGAACCAGAGCCGGCAGGATCATGAAGGATCCTCACCACCCCAACAACAGACTGTTTCAGCTGCTGCGGTCAGGCAGGCGCCTCCGTAGTCACGCTGCAAGAACAGAGAGACTGAGACGGAGTTTCTTTCCTCAGGCCATCAGGACTGTGAACTCCGACCTCACCAGGACCCCCACATAGACCCACACAACTGCCCCTCTTAGGCACACACACACACACACACACACTTACTGTAAATATTGTGTTGTTTTTTATTGTAAATAGTGTGTACTTGTTGCCCTTGCACATTCCTGCTGAGCATTGCCACTTTCATTTCACTGCACACCCTGTGTGTGTATGTGACAAATAAAACATCTTGAATCTTGAATCTTGAATGTAAAAATCTATCTCATAGGGTAATTCGAGTAATGTGTCTGGTAAGCCAGAGCACGGACCAATCAGAGGCCGTGGCTTCGGTATGTGTGACGAGACAAACAATGGCGGAAGAGGTTACCGTGGATGCTGCACGTTAAAGAAGCCGTGCGTTACGGAACAGTAATGGAGAGTATTTCTTCGTTGAAAGAAGAGTGAAGAACAACACTGAATGCCTTTCTAGAGCTCACAAGAACTGAAGGCAAGTATTCTGTTGAAAAACACGAAACAAACAGGCTGTGTCATCATCAAAGTCAACAATCTAGATACCCCTTTATGAATGTGAAGACAGAAGGTTTACGACAAAGTTAAAAACCACTGGTGAAACTGAAGAACCAGATTACATTTAGCCAGAAAACATCTAGAAAGTGACACAGCTGATAGAAATACTGACTAAGATTCAGCCAAATGCTACACAAGTGATTCCCAGTACAGATGGATAATAGACAAATCCCAAAAGGTACCGAGAAAACAGCCCCAGAGGCAAAGACATCGAATGTTCTTCAATGGCCGAGTCACTCAGCGGATATCGAGCACACTGAGCGTGCTTTTCATTTACTTCAGATACAACTGAAGGCAGAAGTTCCAACAAACAAGTAGCACCTGAAGGAGGCTTCAGTTAAGGCCTCTCAAGGGAGGGAACTCAGCGTTTGGTGATTTCTACGCGTTTATGACTTCAGGCAACCATTGACTGCAAAGGATTTCCTTCAAGTATTACAATTAATGCTTATACTCCCAACAGTGTTTGTCCAATTACTTCCGAGCCTCGGAAATGAGGGATCACTGTGTAGGAATGGCTGTAATTCCTAAACTGTCAATGTTGTGTTTTTGTTATATCTATTGAATTAAAGCTGAAAGTCTACACTTCGACCGAGGGTTCATAAACATGTTGACCAATGGATTTCCAGGACTTTAAACCAAATATCCATGACCAAACATTTTGTGAAATCTCGGTGTATAAACGAGTATATATCTTTAAAATGACAATGAATGAGAGACAATAGTTTGATTAAAAGAATAAATATTTATATAAATGTTTATTATTGTAATCAAACTGCGTAAATGAACATATAACACATTTTCTTGACTTTTCCTTGACCTTTCCAGGCCTGGAAATAACCATTTAGAAAAAAATCCAGGACTTTTCCAGGTTTTCCATGACAGTACGAACCCTGCATATTGACTGCTTCAGTTCAAACCAGTTGGAGTTGCATAAAAAGGCTTGTAAAGTTTAGAAAAAAACTTCTCACAGTCTAAATACTTATAGCTCTGGCTGTATATGTTTCAAAATGCTAACTGGCCACGTTTCATCTCTGGTATGAATCCTGATTCTCCACATAGAAGTACTACGATGGGCCAGTGGGTAGCAGGTCCGTCTTTTCAATCAGGGGGTTGGAGGTTCAATCCCCGCCCTAGTCGATCTGTCCTTGAGCAAGACACTTAACCCTGAATTGCTCCCTGTAGCTGCGTCTCCAGTGTATGATTGTAACAGGACAAGCTGGTATTGTCTATACGTGTGTTTACCTTGCATGTTCTTCAGGGAGCTTCCTTTGTCGTTGCATATGAAACATCATGTCCCCGCCGTTCACATATTCAATCACCAGAAATAACCTGCAGAGCGTAATGAGAAAATCCATCAGTACACCATCGATGTCGACTGGATAGCTTAAACAGAAAATGTGAAAAAAACGAGATGTATAACGTATGACATATCAGATGTAAAAAAAGATATAAGCGAGCTCCTGTGCAATCTGTTTCTTGAGAAGACATATGTCTTTCGTCTAAATTATTTCTACCAACAGCATGTGGACTCTTAAAGGGCATCCTGCCCACATTGCTACAGAGGAAACACTCGCTACTTGATCTGTACACCGAGACAAATTAGAACTGAGCACGTGCAACTGTGAACAGAGATGAGAAAGAAAAGAGATGGCTCACTCCTCAGCTACTTCCATCATCAGTGCTGGAAATAAAAATAATTGCTGCGCGATGGAAGTAGCTAATGAGTGAACCCCCTCTCTTCCTTCTCATCTCTGAGGTATCGGATTGGTGTTCAATACAAGTTCAGAGATCGGATTGGTGCTCTATATAGAACGATACAAGTTCAGGTATCGGATTGGTGCTCTATATAGAACGATACAAGTTCAGGTATCGGATTGGTGCTCTATATAGAACGATACAAGTTCAGGTATCGGATTGGTGCTCTATATAGAACGATACAAGTTCAGGTATCGGATTGGTGCTCTATATAGGCCGATACAAGTTCAGGTATCGGATTGGTACTCTATATAGAACGATACAAGTTCAGGTATCGGATTGGTGCTCTATATAGAACGATACAAGTTCAGGTATCGGATTGGTACTCTATATAGAACGATACAAGTTCAGGTATCGAATTGGTGCTCTATATAGGCCGATACAAGTTCAGGTATCGGATTGGTAGTCTAATATAGAACGATACAAGTTCAGGTATCGGATTGGTACTCTATATAGAACGATACAAGTTCAGGTATCGGATTGGTGCTCTATATAGAACGATACAAGTTCAGGTATCGGATTGGTACTCAATATAGAACGATACAAGTTCAGGTATCGGATTGGTGCTCTATATAGAACGATACAAGTTCAGGTATCGGATTGGTGCTCTATATAGAACGATACAAGTTCAGGTATCGAATTGGTGCTCTATATAGGCCGATACAAGTTCAGGTATCGGATTGGTACTCTATATAGAACGATACAAGTTCAGGTATCGGATTGGTGCTCTATATAGAACGATACAAGTTCAGGTATCGAATTGGTGCTCTATATAGAACGATACAAGTTCAGGTATCGAATTGGTGCTCTATATAGGCCGATACAAGTTCAGGTATGAAACAGTGTCATTGGAACATCTCTAGTATGATATGACTCGTCTTTGTCTTTTTTTTAGATCGATTTTGGATATCCTTTTGAAAAGATTGCCAAAAACATTTCGTATGGAGAAAGGAATGCTCTACACACGTCCAGTTTAATAACGCCGTCGAGATTTTGATCACTAGACCTTCATTGGAGCAAATGTTTGATTACAAACGATAAATGACATTGAGCAGAGCGCACCTGTGCAGGTTTAAACTGAGGGCAAATCAATGAATAAAAGGCCATTCTGGAGATGAGCCGTAAGTCATATTTAAAACTGCTGAACAGTGAGCTGCATGAGAAATGCATTGGTTTTAAATGCAGTACGAGCGTCAGCGTGATCGCCATCTTACCGACTTTCTGTCTGGAAACTGGAGTGGAGGCCTACTAAAAATGGATTGGTGGACGCCTGCTCGAACACGTGCTTCTCCGTCTGCACCCAGTCAATATCCTGGAGGGATGAGGGGGAGCCGGACGGAGACAGAGATGGCATGAAGGAAAGATAATGTATTAATGATCAATCTGTCTGATCAATATATTTTCTCTGTGGTTAAACAGATACGCCATGAATAAAAAGTGCAGTCTGTCTCTAGAACAATCCTTACCCTCTAGTTTGTTAGGGTGAGGTTGGAATGGGAATGTTTGAGTGGATATAAAACATAAAATAAAACTAATAATTACACGCGGCGAGAACGCCATAACCTCCTTCTTCAATTGATATTAACATTTCTATATATTTCACACTTGAAATGAAAAAAAGACCTGATGGACTTTTCTAGTCTTGCGACCACTCAAAGCGCCTTACCCATACACACTGTGTGTGTCTAAAGAACGCTGATATGAAATATGAAAAACAACCAGTGGTCAACGGGCAAAGATGCCAATTGAATGGTGATTTACTTTTAAACGCTACAGAAGTCACAACTCTAGTAGCCAGAGAGAGAGAGAGAGAACCCAAATCCCGACAATGGGGCAAAAGAAACTTGATTTATTTCGTAAAAGAAGAGAGACACGAGAGACGGGGACTTCAAAATAAAACAGGGAGCACAAGACACAGGGTTTAAGTACAAAGGGAAGGTGCAGGTGATTAGACACAGGAGGAAACAATCAGGGACAGGAAGTGAAGGAAAACAGAGGACACGAGAGACGGGGACTTCAAAATAAAACAGGAAACACAAGACACAGGGTTTAGGTACAAAGGGAAGGTGCAGGTGATTAGACACAGGAGGAAACAATCAGGGACAGGAAGTGAACTGGGGACTTCAAAATAAAACAGGAAATAAGAAACAAAAACCCAGACCGTGACAGAATCACTTGGAAACAACCCTACGCAGCCTCCGGTGGAATCTAGTTCGATGAAAAGCAGCGGGACAACAACAAAGAGTTACCGTTGACCCTTGACAGTTAGTTAGAAACCTCGAGTATCTTTACTCACAAATCCATTTCCCTCTCGCTCAGCTTAATTTAATTGTCCTTACTTCCCTTCGAGAGAAGTGGGAGTGTTTCGCCTGAGGCGGCGAGAATGTTTTATGCTGATTTAAAATGTCATTAAGTTGATGATGGTTCATGTTTTATGGAGTCTCCAATATAACCTGTCTACATTTTCTAGCTTCCCCCCACGCTGTGCCACAACACCATATGCTTAATTAATAACTATTAATAACATCAATAGAAGTTTTCTACGGAGCGCTCCATAGCAAATTCCTTCTGGTCAACTCATTATTACCGGAGGAATTTCTAAAAATCATGCAGAATATGCCACAACAACACGTCTGCTGTTGGTCATTTCCGATCCTCGAGTAGTCTGCGAGAGCTCGCCACGAGCTTCCTTTGATGTCGGGCTAAAAAGGGATGAATAATTAAACTTGTGAACAGAGCCATGAATAAATAAACGTCCAATCACAAAATTAGCACTCAATGGATTCCTTCGAGCCAATTTATCAGGAATACATTTGTTATAGAGTCTTAATCTGATTTTGGTCTTTAGCCATCACAAAAAAGTGTGGATTTCAACATTAATTTGACGTTTTTATGAGTGTAAAAGAAAACAAACGTCTTATAAATATATATTGGGGAGTGGAGCCTGTGGCATGAGTTACGCTGTGCTGGATCAGTTGGTGCTGATGTTGGACGATGCAGTGGCCGTGGTCAGAGGTACTTGTTTCTGTGTTTAGTTATATGTTGGGCAACAGCGCCATCTAGTGGGACATGCAACACACACACACACACACACACACAACAAAGTCAAACGGATTCAGTACTGATCCCTCTCAACTAGTCCAGTGGTTCTCAAAGAAAGATGCTTTTTTAAATAACTTCTTGTGACTCCTCCCTCTCTGCTTTTTCAAATAAAGTTATATATGTACAAAAAACCACATAAAAAATAGCTCATTGTGGCTGCAACAAACCTGTTTTGCACCGGATATGTTTTTAAGATAAGTACAAAATGTGCAACCTACTGTGTGTGTGTGTGTGTGTGTGTGTGTGTGTGTGTGTGAGCGGGGGGGTATTTGTTGATGTAAATGTTCATGTATGTGAAGATTAGCATTCGTAGACTCATACTACTGTTTTGATAGTATGATGTTTGTTTTGTTGTGTTTATTTATTTATTTAAAGGTCAAGGGTTGCTCTGTTTTGTTGACAATGCAAAATAAAGATCTAAAAAATGAAATAACAGAGCTGACGGTTGGTCTCGGACATTTCGTGAGTCGTAGCACGACTATTGAGAAGACGACGCTCGGTGAGTTTAAAATAAAGTAGTGCTGTGAAAAATAACGCGTTAACTCAGTTAATTCAATTACAGGTTTAACTAGTTTTTTTTTTTTTACGCATTTAACGCATGCGCAGAATAAGCTTCCAATCCGTCTGTTGTTGGTCGTCGGGACGAAAAAAAAGTCACTTGCAAAATGAGCTTCCAATCCACCACTTCAATCTGAACTCTGTCCGCTCTCATGCAGACGGTCTGTTCATCGGTAATGATCCTTCCGCAGGTTCACCTCCGGAAACCTTGTTACGACTTTACTTCCTGTAGATCAGGGTCTCAACACGTCGATCGCGACCTGCCAGTCGATCGCGGCGTAGTGTCGGTAGATCGCATGACATTAAAAAGATTGGCCCGCCCCCTGACATGTTCTCTATAGCACGTCTTTGTTCTTTTATTAAACTAAACGTCTGTTGTTGATCGTATCTCCACAGCAGCATGTCATTTCTGTCTCTTCACGTTGCGTTAACACTTATCGATCTCCGTCTCGCTCGCCACAGAGCTCCGTGCGCGCATCGGGACCGAGCAAAAAAAGTCACTTGTCAATCTGTCCCCGTGTCCGGGCCGGTGAGGTTTCAGCTTTGCAGCGGTGTCCCCGCCGTCCCTTTCATCACGGCCCAGTTCATGAAGAAAACCCACACAGTCAGTTTGCCTCAGCAGCTGCTAGAGGAAGACTAGAGGCCTTTAGATTGTATCATGGTGGAGTTAATGGTTGACAAACAAGAGACAAATGTTCTGTTTAACCCTCCTGTTACCTTTACATTTACTAACATATTTTACCCTCGGGGTCAATTTGACTCCAGCAATTAAAACCTCCAGAAAATTATTAGAATTAATATTGCTTCCCAAGTTTAAGTGTGAGGTACTTTATGTTTGTTTGTTGACTACCTAAATAGCCCTTTAAATAAATAAAAAAGTTGATATTTCTTATATGTTTGGCACAGTGAAAAACAGCCTGGGGTCAAATTGACCCCAAAGAACACCGACATTAAACATTGAATGGGGTCAAATTGACCCGAAGGTAACAGGAGGGTTAAACATTCTGTTTCGGATGAAGATGTATTAATGTTCCATATGGAAGAAAACTGCTAAATAACTGCTGAGTTGCAGCACCATTGTATAGAAGAATGTATAAATGTATATATCCGTCTTTTGTCATAAATCTCTATGTTCTCACAAAATATACCGAGAATATCGGTAATATGTGATTAATCATGATTAATCCACAAAAACCTGTGATTAACCCGATTAAAAATTTTAATCGTTTCACAGCCCTAAAATAAAGTGACACGTACACAGCTTTATGAATCATCTGGTCCTCATTCTATTGAGGACCAGCTGACTGTCATGTGACCCGTTCTGGATCGTGGTCCATATTCATAGAATGTGTTCATGTAACGCTTCATTCTGGTCACATGACATCTATTGTTCTGTCCGGAGAGGGATCTGTTGCTCTCCTGAAGGTAGATAGGTAGGAAGGTAGGTAGGTATCTTTTGTTCAGTCCATCCTGGAGAGGAATCCTCCTCTGTTCTTCACTTTTTTCCCTGTGAAAAGGTTTATTTTCTATTTTTTGCCCGTTTTTCCTGATCCGATGTGAGGTCAAAGGTCAGGGATGTCGTATGTGTACACATTGTAAAGCCCTCTGAGGGGAATTCCTAATTTGTGATATTGTGCTATACAAAATAAACTGAATTGAATTGGATGTGACAGTAAAGCGGTTCAAGAGTTCAGCTCCTCTGACGCTCGTCAACATCTTGTTTATTTGGATGTACAATAAACAATTTGTCTTTTTCGGGGATTCTTCGGGCGGCCTCCTGGAGTTCTGGCGTCACGGTTTGCTGCTGTCGGTCGGCACAGAGACCAAAAACAAAAAAATCTAAACTCGCTGATTGTATTTTGACAACTTTGAACTGAAGCCACACACACACACACACACACACACACACACACACAGGGAGCATGTCTGTTTGTGGACAGAATAAACAAACAAGTCCCCACATGTGAAATCAGTGTTAGTCGGCGTTCGAGCCAAATGTGGCAAAGAGAATGTTCCCATGTATGTCCACTGGGTGGCGCTGTTCTGTGCTGGACCAGATGGTTTTTATTACTTACTTGTAATAGTTTGTATTACTAACTTTTAATGTGCTCTACTGTAGCTTCACATTGTGTGTATTGTGTGTTCTTCGACCACATATACTGTCGTAGTGTGTCTCATCCTGTGCTGTGTGTTATTGTGTTATGTTTGTTATTGTTTTATGTTTATTATGGTCTGTCAACGGACCAGAGATGCTAATTAGCTGTGTAGCTACAATCTGGTACAGAGCATCACGTGGTGACGTTTATGTTTTAAGTGTCCATGGTCCATTTTAATAAAGATAATATTAATACTGATACGACATCAATGTGTTCGTTGTGATGTCAGAATGTGTATTAACATGTATGACTGAGTTTTGGACCTCGCCTCCACCTGCTGCACGTCTCTATCCTCCGCTATGCTCACCACGTCCTGACTCCAGCTATGAGGGAGATATCAATACTTTCAAATGATAAATATATAATATAAATCACAGCGTTCTCACTTACTCGTTTGTGTGAACATGGAATATTGAGGAAGTATTGTAATTGACCCTTTTTTTCTTGCACGATTGAATAAAGCTTGAAATGTGGAAATGCCCCCGGAACTGATATTGAGATTTCATCTTCTCCAGTCAGTCACCCACTCACTGATCCAGCTTCCTCCCGAGCCCCTGCTCCCATTCATAAACTTCCCCCACCCCGATGGATTCTTCAAGCGACTACGTGAACATTGAAGCTATAAAAGAGAGCATTCATAATCCATAACCAGCAGCAGGCCTCATAATAACCACATGTGCTGTCAATGCGATACAAAAAAAGGTATCCCCCATTTTATGAAACACATCTGCCCCGTCTCATGTGTCCAGGACCAATAGAGAAGGAGACCTGCTATCAGCTGACCCACAATGTCCCCACGAGCGCCACAGCATAACAACCAGTGTGCCACACACTGGCCCTGATTCCAGCCCGTCTCACATCCTGGACATCCCAGAGTGTCTCACCTCGTCCTCGTGGACCAGCTCCTTCTTCACCACCTTCATGGCGTACACCTGCTTGTTCTTCTTTAGCCGCACCAGCAGCACCTTGGCGTAGCTGCCGCGCCCGATCACCCGGATCAGGTCGAAGTCCTCCAGCCCGAGAGCCAGGCCCTGGGACAGCTTGATGCCATCGATGCCGTCCACGACTGCTTTGATGTCCTGCAGAGGTCAGAGACGCGGGAGTGCGGCGATGCATTTACAATAAAACATGTGTAGGTAGAAAAAAAACGAGAAAATACGTGTCAGCTTTTCCCAAATATGTCAAATGTGTATTATTACAGACATGATGACAGTTATAAACATTAAGAGACACACATATGTACATGACAGGACATTCTCACCTCTGAATCGGCATCCTCTGTTTTATCCACGGTACAGTTGTGTGGTAGAAAAGATACTGCAGACACAGAAAGACACTTTTATAATGTGACACAAGTTTAACGTGATGTTCTTTCTCTGGCCACTAGAGGGAGGTGAAGCACACAGAATCAAGTCCAGCGACCCGCCAGGAATTCCAAACTAGGTCATTTCATATCAGTGACCCCCAGATGGGTCCACGCAGCCTCCCTTTAATAGGATTTACCACTGTGTTCTCTGGGATCCCATCAGAGGACCGACGTGTGGTTAGATAACGGCTCATAGTTGCAGAAGTGACGATGGGGTGAAGCTAAAGAGAATATTTTGAACAAACTATCCATTCTATAATTCACTTGTCTGGGTATGTATACGTGTTTCCTGTCCTCTACATGTAATCGGGCTTCATACGCATGTTGACCAATGGGCTTCCAGGACTTTAAACCAAATTTCCTTGACCAAAAATGTTGTGAAATCTCAGTGTATACGTGAAAAAGTGAGAAAATGTCGTATTTCAACTAACAATGAGAATCCCAAAGCATACAGTATGTAACGTTGAATGACTAAAATGAATGAGAGACAACAGTTTGATTAAAATAATAAAAATGTATGTCTTTTCAGTTAAGGTGCGTTCACTTGCAGCGCTGAAAATGTGCGCTGAGACTATGAAAGCGCGTACGCCGGCTTATATTTAGAGCGTCTTTCTTTTAAAAGCATATTCATTATTTAAAACCCGCACATATGATTATAACAAATTTCCACGACTTTTCCAAAATTTTGGGGGTTTTTTCTTCAGGAAATGGAAATAGCCATTTTAAAATTCCATGACTTCTCCAGGTTTTCCATGACTGTACGAACCCTGTGTAATGTACATCGTGTCTCCATTGATAATCAGTAATGATCCTCTTACAGCCTTAACAGTGATGGCAGCTGTGTGCAGTCATGTGTGTGTGTGTGTGTGTTCTTGAAGCTTTCACGCCGCTTGTTGATTTGACAAAGACGTGACATCACGCTCGCGTGGATGCCCCCAAGTCAGGGGTCAGAGGTCAGAGGTCACATACTGAGCCTTCTCTCCGCTCGTCGATGACTCTGTCCACTGTTCTTCAAGAGGTGGAACGAGGTTTCTAAGTCTGAAGATATGAGACAAAATACTGCTGCGCGTGTCCAATAAGACGGCAGCACTTTTTTTACTTTGTCAAAAAAAAAAGAACAGGAGAAGAAGGTCTTACTTCCGTCTGAGTCCTCCGGTGGAACGTCCACTTCTTCACTCTTGGCATCCGAAGGGGGCTCCTGAGATGGCATGACTGGATCCTGGAGGAAGGCATTCAGAAGGACATCTAAGTATCCCCCGACACATTCTCCCAAAAACCCACCGAAAACCTCGCAGAAGGCGGTCACGTGGTGAAAAGTCGCCATTTTGTAAAGAGATGCTTTGCTGCTGCTCCCAGACTCCAGTGACAGTGAAAACACGTGAAATCACCTCGTGCCTCAAGTCACTTATCACTGAAGCTATCAGGTTAATACGTTGATCAATAAGGGGGGGGGGGGGGGTCACAGGGGACAGTTAGCCCGAAGCTCCATTGATCCCTGTCATGATCCCTGGGCCTTGGTGATTGGTCAGACGCTTTCCGTTGTGGTCAAATGCATTGATTATATGGACGTGCGCCGCTTTGCTGTGACTGAACTTGACGTCTGGTTTCCAGAGACGACGGGGTGCGTGAAGAGAGTTGTGTCCGCGCTGCATTTGAATGCATTGATCTGTCACGCATGGGTTCCTACAGTGCTGCCACAGCCCCGACGACGTATCTTACATAAAGGTGCAATGTGGAACATGCGGACAGCTTTTCAGGAAGAAAATACAAGAAAAGAAGTCCTCGTCAATAACACATCCATTGAATGTTTCGATAGCTTATTTTTTTGAGCTGGGCTTTAATAGAAAATAAAAATTCAAATTTTTTTTTTTTTACCAAATTCCTCAACATCAATATTTTGAGGATACTGTTCTGGGTTGCTGCTGTTAGACGTGTTGGACTAGTAGCACTGTGACTCCCAGCTCTGGGTTTTGGTGGAGTTGGTCCACACAGAAAAATAATGGTCCTTAAATGGTTCAGGAAATGGTTCTTTAAAGAACCCTGGTTTGAAAGGTTCTTTGTGGAACCAGAAATGGTGCTTTAAGGAACCATATCTTGAAGGTTCTTTGAGACACCTTTATAGGCTCTTTGAAGAACTATTTAAGGAAATGTTTTTAAAAAAAACCCTGGTTAGAAAGGTTCTTTGAGGAACCAGAAATGGTGCCTTAAAGAACCATGTTTTAAAGGTTCTTTGAGACACCTTTATAGGTTCTTTGAAGAACTCTTTAAGGACATGCTTTTTTATTAAAGTTCTTTGAGGAAGCAGAAATGGTGCCTTAAAGAACCATGTTTTAAAGGTTCTTTGAGACACCTTTATAGGTTATTTGAAGAACTCTTTAAGGAAATGGATCTTTAAAGAACCCTGGTTTAAAATGTTCTTTGTGGAACCAGAAATGGTGCCTTAAAGAACAATGTGTTGACGGTTCTTTGAGACACCTTTATAGGTTCTTTGAAGAACTCTTTAAGGACATGCTTTTTTAATAAAGTTCTTTGAGGAACCAGAAATGGTGCCTTAAAGAACCATGTTATGAAGGTTCTTTGAGACACCTTTATAGGTTCTTTGAAGAACTCTTTAAGGAAATGGTTCTTTAAAGAACCTGGTGTGAATGGTTCTTAGTGGAACCAGAAATGGTTCTTCTATGGCATCACTCTGAAGAACCATTTCCGGTTCCAGATGGCACCTTCATTTGTCTGTGTGTACGGCCTAACCGTTAACCGAAGCTCCGCCTCCTAGTGCCGCTGCACGCTCTTCCTCCTTGTGCCGTATGGTCTCCCGGTGGCGTGGAGAGGAGGACCGAGCATGCGAGTCGTTTGGAGTTCTTCCTGTAACTTTGTGATTTCATCCAATAAACCACACTATTAGAGTGTGGAGTGTCACGGTGTTCTTGCCATGCTGTTAGTTGGTAAGTGGCTTTATTGTTTAGAAAGGATGTGTATCCCAAAGTTTTCTAGATTTGTAAAAAAAAACGTGGACCTTGTGACCTCGCTGTAATTGGGCAATTAAGCATATAATTGGCCCTTTTGGCGGCAGCGTATAAGTACACGTGTTCCAAAGGTCACATCAAACCCTCCCGGTCAGGGGGAGTAACCGTCGTCATCAGAGGCCGTCTGCGTGGACACACTCACCATAAGCCTTCGGCAGGTCTGAGGGATGAGTCGGTGGCAGCGCTTATGGACCAGCAGTTTGCAGTTGATACACTTGTAGCCCTGCCTGCCCAGCCCCCATATCCGTTCAGCACAGTGGCCACAGCAGGCTTTCTGTGGGGCGCACACAGGACGGCACACACCGATTAACACAACACTGGTACAGGCCTGTTGGTGCACCATCAAGGGTGAGTTAACCGTCACCACTGACACATGTATGAGTGTGATGGACGTACGTATTTTCACATATTTAACCCAATTATTGGCACAAATTTCTTTGGATTTTGGTTTATTTTGTCGAAAAGCATTGTTTTATTGTCCGCCGACAATGACTCAATGAAGCTGGAGCAAACATTCAGTGATGGAGACACTCTTTACACACTGTTCATCATTTCAGTCTCTAATTCTCTCCCCGACTCGGGCGAGCCGGGGATCTAACCGCCAATCTTCAAAAATAGAGGATGACCCAATCTTCCTCTGAGCCGCAGCCAAGTGTGCTTTTGAGGTATCAATCAACCAATCAATCAAACTTTTATTACAGACTCAAGGTCCAAATAGTACAAAACATTAAAATATAATAAAATACATACAAAATCACAAGTAAAAAACAAGCAAACAACTACACATGCGTTGTACATAGACAGCTATACCAGTGTCTCCACAGCTGGGACTGGTATCGTGTAGTGCTGAATTTTAGATTTGATAAAAACACGATGAGCTCATTTTCATTAACCCGGCAGATAAATTTGTACATTAGATTTCTTATAAACCGCTTTGAATGTATTGACTCCTGCAGCCACAAACATCTCCTGTAGGAAGTAACACCACTCAACACAGATTAGTGGTAAATGTAAACTACATTTCCAAAAAAGTCACTCTATGTTGGACAAGAGGTAAACGTACTTTCAGATCTTCTGTATGTTTGCACGAATGGAAGAAGTGACAATAAAGATGACTTTGACTGCGTTACATAATGTCGTCTTTGATCGTCTTTAGCTCGTCTCCTACGGTGCTGTATTTGTACCAACGGATGTTCGGTGTCTCCGGACATCAATACGTCCGTCTCCAAAATGTGCTTTTGTTGTGTCGACAACATTCATCGTGCATGCCGACGGTGTAAAGAACAACGAGTCCCAGTCACGGCTCTGTTGCCATGGAAACGGGACTTGAAAAAGCCTCGCTTCAGTCTTTCGACACAGAGGTCAAAGCAAACATTTATAAAGTAATCACGGGCTTCAGTCCGGTTCCTTTTCACAGTACACACAACTACCTTTCACATCACCCAGGCTTTATACCTCTCTCTACATTTGTTTTTAGAAGAAAACAAATGTATCAGAGTTCTATGAGCAGAGATGAGACCTCGAATTTACTAAAGTATTGTACGGCTTTTACGGCCTCCAAACCAGCACGATACATATATATATATATACATATATATGTACATATATATAAACATATATAAATATATATATACATATATATATATTTATATACATATATATTAGTGCTGTGAAAAATAACGCGTTAACTCAGTTAATTAAATTACAGGTTTAACTAGTTTTTTTTTTTTACGCATTTAACGCATGCGCAGAATGAGCTTCCAATCCGTCTGTTGTTGGTCGTCGGGACGAAAAAAAAGTCACTTGCAAAATGAGCTTCCAATCCACCACTTCAATCTGAACTCTGTCCGCTCTCATGCAGACGGTCTGTTCATCGGTAATGATCCTTCCGCAGGTTCACCTCCGGAAACCTTGTTACGACTTTTACTTCCTGTAGATCAGGGTCTCAACACGTCGATCGCGACCTGCCAGTCGATCGCGGCGTAGTGTCGGTAGATCGCATGACATTAAAAGATTGGCCCCCCTGACATGTTCTCTAGAGCACGTCTTTGTTCTTTTATTAAACTAAACGTCTGTTGTTGATCGTATCTCCACAGCAGCACGTCATTTCTGTCTCTTCGCGTTGCGTTAACACTTATCGATCTCCGTCTCGCGCCACAGAGCTCCGTGCGCGCGCATCGGGACCGAGCAAAAAAAGTCACTTGTCAATCTGTCCCGTGTCCGGGCCGGTGAGGTTTCAGCTTTGCAGCGGTGTCCCGCCGTCCCTTTCATCACGGCCCAGTTCATGAAGAAAACCCACACAGTCAGTTTGCCTCAGCAGCTGCTAGAGGAAGACTAGAGGCCTTTAGATTGTATCATGGTGGAGTTAATGGTTGACAAACAAGAGAAAATGTTCTGTTTAACCCTCCTGTTACCTTTACATTTACTAACATATTTTACCCTCGGGGTCAATTTGACCACAGCAATTAAAACCTCCAGAAAATTATTAGAATTAATATTGCTTCCCAAGTTTAAGTGTGAGGTACTTTATGTTTGTTTGTTGACAACCTAAATAGCCCTTTAAATAAATAAAAAAGTTGATATTTCTTATATGTTTGACACAGTGAAAAACAGCCTGGGGTCAAATTGACCCCAAAGAACACCAACATTAAACATTGAATGGGGTCAAATTGACCCGAAAGGTAACAGGAGGGTTAAACATTCTGTTTAGGATGAAGATGTATTAATGTTCCATATGGAAGAAAACTGCTAAATAACTGCTGAGTTGCAGCACCATTGTATACAGGACTGTCTCAGAAAATTAGAATATTGTGATGAAGTTCTTTATTTTCTGTAATGCAATTAAAAAAACAAAAATGTCATGCATTCTGGATTCATTACAAATCAACTGAAATATTGCAAGCCTTTTATTCTTTTAATATTGCTGATTATGGCTTACAGTTTAAGAAAACTCTAAAATCCTATCTCATAAAATTTTAATATTTCCTCAGACCAAGTAAAAAAAAAATGTATAACAGCTGAGTGTTTGTCAAGGCTCAGGAAACCCTTGCAGGTGTTTCGAGTTAATTAGACAATTCAAGTGATTTGTTTAATACCCTACTAGTATACTTTTTCATGATATTCTAATATTTAGAGATAGGATATTTGAGTTTTCTTAAGCTGTAAGCCATAATCAGCAATATTAAAAGAATAAAAGGCTTGCAATATTTCAGTTGATTTGTAATGAATCCAGAATGCATGACATTTTTGTTTTTTTAATTGCATTGCAGAAAATAAAGAACTTCATCACAATATTCTAATTTTCTGAGACAGTCCTGTAGAAGAATGTATAAATGTATATATCCGTCTTTTGTCATAAATCTCTATGTTCTCACAAAATATACCGAGAATATCGGTAATATGTGATTAATCATGATTAATCCACAAAAACCTGTGATTAACCCGATTAAAAATTGTAATCGTTTCACAGCCCTAATATATATATATACATATATAAATATACGTATATATATATATACATATATATACACATATACAGTACGTATATATATATATACATATATATACACATATATATACAGTACATATATATATATACAGTATATATATATACATATATATTATATATAATAAATCTGTTTGATGCAAATGAGCCTCGCTGCAAACACAGTCCAACTCACAAAGATCAGCCACACACAGTTCATAGGAACATAATAGTGTCTTCAGGTTCAGTTTGTTGTAACTTAAACACTGTATTTTGTGATGCTGTGACAGGAAGTCAACAATAATCTCCCCGACATGACATTTTATAGAAAATGCATCAGAAAAAAAGAAAGAAAAACATAGTATGAAACATATTATGTTTCTTCCCTCTCTCTCCTTTCCCAAATCTCAGTTTAGCCAATTTCCCTGAATACAAGAACATCCGAGGCTGATGGGGATGCCATTAGTTTTGGATTCAAACATTTGTCTTTTTGATGATTTCATCAACTACTCAACTAGCCATCATGCTAATGATACGTTCTTAATACTAGAGATTGACCCTTTCTTTTAGATAATTGTTACACAGCTCACAATTACTAAACATCAGCTGCTTTTTACAGAAAATAACCAAGTTTAATGAGCACTTTTCAAGACAGACAAATTGTACATTGTTGCCATCACCATTAAGATTATTGGACTTAAAAAGCTATGTTGAAACTTCAGCTCCTATTTTGCAAAGTCGATGTCCAGACAACCGAATCCTAAAGTTTTCTAGATTTGTAGACGAGATTATTACTTAACTGGGAGACAGGGTCAGTATTTTACCCAGTTACCACATTTCAGCACAAATAAAGATCATCTGCAAAGAGGATCTGGAGGGCGACCGTGACTCAGTGGTGAATGTTGGCCAACGTTAATGTGTCCTTGGGCGAGACACTTAACCCTAATTTGCTGACATGTAGTGTGAGAGTGCTCTGAGTGGTCAGAAGACTAGAACAGCACAGTCCATTTCCCATTTCCCATTACCAATGTCTTCACATGGCAAGTGCAGGCAAGGCTTTAAACAGAATGAAGACGACAACATCAACATCGCCTCAAACCACCACAACTAGGAGACAACCGCCTCGAAGAATGGCTGGATTTCACCGATCCTTCAAGGCCAATACACGCAGTAATGATCTCAGACCAACACAATCCTGATTATGACATCCGGAATTGTTCTACTTTGTTACAGTAGAGCTTCATGAATGTTGAAACTTCTCTGCAGGAAAAAAGCAATTCCTGTATCAGGACAAATTAGCAGGAACAATTCAAATAAATGATTCATCCGTACGAGAACCTCGATCAGTGGTTGTACATTAAATTGATGCATTTCCTGGACCTGCATCAGAGTCCGTCAGTGATATCCTGGACATCTGCCCACTGCTCAGTGCTGCAGGAGATGTACATGTAATCCCAGAGTATGCTCTGCTTTGGGATTACATTAACTCCGGGATACCAAGAGATGTTGACAAGACATGACTGCTTACTGTACCGCTGGATATTTCAGCCGAGGGCTAGAGCTTGCAACAAAAAGACGACCAACCGACTCAAACGTCCATCAGCCAGAATAAACGGGGATAACATCATTGTATTTTAGGGGGGAAACTGTTCAAACTTTACGAAACAAAAGCGATAATGAAGCTAGCGCAGCTTTGATGCGTTACTGTGGAGGTGCCTGCAGCTTGGGAATAAAGGGATGAGTCGATGAGACGTTTTTATCAGCCCAGTCCGCAGCATTACAGATCTGGTGAGTGCCTGGAACCTGTCTGGCCTCATATGCTGGGAAATGATGTGCTGCCTGATTCTCCTCTGACAAAGAGAAATGCATCAGTACGTACTGACCGCTGGCCATCAACCATGTGTAACCCACGGCAGCTTCCACAGAATCAGAGACCCCTGGACAACGACGCCTATGTGAGCATGCTGTTCGTCGATTTCAGTTCAGCATTCAACACAGACATCCCCTCCAAATCAAAAAAACTAATTAGGTGACTTTAACTCCTCCTTCTGCAGCTGGATACTGGATTTCCTAACCAACCGAGTATGTTAGGTCAGGCAATCACACGTCCTCTTCCCTCACCCGGAACACTGGCGTTCCACAGGGCTGTGTGCTGGGTCCTCTACTCTACTCCCTGTTCACCTATGACTGCCGGTACACGGTTCTACTGCTATTACGGACCTGTATGGTAAATGGACCTGTACTTGTTTAGCGCTCAGTCTTCCCACCATTGAAAGCGCGTTCACACTACATGACATCATTCACCCATTCACACCCTTACAGTCACACACCGTAGACATAGCTATACGGGAGCAATTTGGGGGTTAAGTGTCTTGCCCAAGGACACATGGACACGGGCTAGCGGAGCCGGGGATCTAACCACCGATCCTCTGATTGAAGGACGACCCTGCTCACCACTGAGCCACAGTCTCCCTAATTATCAGGTTAGCAGACGCCACAACAACGGCCGACAGGGAGGAGGTCCGGCACCTGGCGACGTGGTGCACCAACAACAACAACAACAACCTGGCCCTCAACACCAACAAGACCAAGGAGCTTATTGTGATTGGGGTCCTAAGGCCGCACACACACACACATCCATCCACATTTCAGAGGACCCCTCTTGGACCCTCAACCAAGGTCAAGAAGGCTCACCAGCGTCTCTTCTTCCTGAGGAGACGAAAGAAAATCCACGTCTCCTCTGATCCTGGTGAACTTCTACCGCTGCACTATCCAGAGCATCCTTACTAACTGCATCACAGGTTGGTATGACAACTGCTTTGTCTCGGACCAGAAAGCACGGCAGAGGGTGGTTAAAAACTCACTTCAGTTCTCATTCTGACCACACATCTCCGTCAGCATTATATGACCACATTCCCTCCCAGCCTGCCTTAAACCAGCTTGACTTTTCGCCTTCAAGCATGAAAAGGCTGGTGGCAGTCCCCCCCACCAATGTGAGAGCGCCTGTGGAAACAAAACACCCAGCGTATGCAACTGAATCCTGCTTCGTCACGTGGGGAAACGGGAGCTGAAGAGACTCTTTTATCTCCACAACGCAGTTTTTTTTCCGCAGTGAGAGACGGAGAGGAAGGAGGAAGGAGAGAGAGATGGAGACAGACGTGCAGAGACTAGGAGGATGGAGTGAGAGAAGGGAGGAGAAACATGACCTACTTCTCCTCGGCTTATTTATATGCCGAGGACAACGTGGTGAACCAACCAGAAGCCTGGAATCTGGCATAGCAACAGCAGTGAGATAAATCCCCAGTCTGACAGCCAACTGGATAACAACACAAACACTTACTGCAAAGTTTGAATAGTTCATAACAAGAAAATACCCATGGAAATCTAAAAAAAGGACGAGCCAGTCTCCAAAAAATGCACATTAATATGCATTAGCACATGTGTTGTGTAATTTAGGAACGTTCATTTCGAAGAAATCTACAAAATGTTTACTGTCAACAACTGTTTAGGTAACTCAAAGCACTCAGTTAAAGGGCCAGCGTGTAGGATCTGGTGGCCTCTAAGAAGTCTATGTTGAGCTAGCCAGCTACACAATGACTTTATGAAAGAAAAGCGACTCAATAATAAATAAAACGCGACAGGAAACAGATTCATCATTGGGACCCGAGTTATGAACAGTGTGCTTTGATTTCAATATCTGCTGGATACCTGAAATATCATATTTATTCATCCTTTATGGAGCCAGGATGGTCTCGAGATACAAGATCTCTTCTTTCAAGGAGATAGACATAATCGATAAAATAATCAAAACTTTCCAGAGAGCATGATGTCCTCAGACAGCGCAGTATATTAGTGTGAGCGGTAGTTTGGCTGCACATGTGATGGGAGAATGCACTTTGAATGTAGAGGCCTGGAATTCTACTGAAACTATTTAATGAGATGCTGGCGAATGATCTATAAAGTGATAGAAGAATGCAGTGCAGGTTAGACCTCTTAAATGGCCATACTTATAAATCAAAAGACCTAGTATTGCTTGTATTATGTGTGTCTCTCCCCCCCCCCAATGAGTTGATAGTTAAATAAGTATGATTTTTCTTTTTAATTCACACACTTATTAACTTTTTAAGTTCTAGTCAGGTTTGATACCAGAGACCAGAACCAGCTGACTATATCTGGCAACTTGAGCAGAAGTGCTCGAGTGATGGATTATATATATATATATATGTATGTATTTATTTTATATATATATAAATATATTCATATAAATATATGTATATATATACATATTTATATATATTTATATAAATAAATAAATATATATGTATATATATTCCTTTAGAATTGTGCCAACACACCAAACTCACACCTTAAAACACAACAAGGATCTCACATCATTTGAAAACTCCCTGTGTATTCTCGGGTCCCCCCGCTTGTATTTCCCAGCGTAGCCGGCTGCCGTGTTGTTCAGTCATTACCTCGTGGACTCCCCGGTTGGAGTGCGTATCGGTGAGATCTGAGGCCACTCACCCTGTTAAAGCGCTTGGCCTGGAAGAGGTGTCCGTTGACTCTGTAGAGCTTCCTCCATCTTCTGGCTCCTCGGCGATAGATCGATTCTAGGAGAGAGAGGACAGGGTTTTACATGAGATGCTGAGACGAGGAGTTTAATGTGTGCTCTCACACAGCAAGCAGGAGTGGACATCAAGAGAGGTCGAGTGGTGCATGGATGGACTTGTTGATTAGGGACCAATAAGGCATCACGCGATCACGGACCACCTCTGATATGACGTATAGAAAGCTTCATAAGACCTGCACCATGGAAATGATGAACATGATTTAGTTTTTGAATGGAAGATCTCAAACTGAAGTGATTTATAGAAGACATTTGTCCCTCGACCTTAAAGGGGTACACCATATTTGTTGTTACTATTATCCCTTCCGTAAAGTAAAGCTAAAGTTGAGCTAAACATGAATCCCAAAACACAGATGAAATAAGCAACCTAAGTTTTGGGCAAAAATGGATAAGAAATCATGTTTCTGTATTTTTTTAGGTTGAATGGCGACACACAATACACGTCTTTGTCTTCTCTACAAAGCGGGCTAACTGCAGATCAAAGCCGGGTGTGAAATGTCACCAGCTCTTTTATCTTTTATGGAAACACAGTGTGATGAAAGCAAAACGGGAGGACAGGGTGTCCTTCACTGTGTCAAAATACACACAGCTGCAAAACATGGAGGCAGATGACTAGAATAGAGATATAGCGTATGTTAAACTAAAAAGAGGCCGTAATCGTCCCTATTTCTAGGGATTCAGATGTTTTGAACCACAACAGATTTATCAAAATAAAGTACAATGACAGAGGTTCCACTTCTTGCAGTGACGGGGAACTCACAGGAGGTCAGAGACCAATGAGGTGAACGTGTCTGGAGATATCTCGACTTTTACTTTCAGCTCTAAAAATGCTGCATGAGGCAACTTGATAGCATCTCTTCATGAGACCCGCTCTGCCGGCTCTACACACACTTCTTTCAAACTTGTAAAAAAAAAGAAAAAGGAAAAGTCTACCTGGACAAAATATTGACAAGAAGACTTGATGTTTGAACTCGGTCGTGTCGTTCATGTGCAGCAGCAGGAACACACAACACAGCTTCAAGTATTGACTGATAATCCAATGCAATAAAAAAATCAATAAACGATCAGACAATTTGCAAGTGATGCTGTGGGGACACCAAAAAAAAAGTCACCACGGCATGGAGTGACGCGGTTGGCTGAACCGCATCATGCATCGCCTCCCAGACTCCTAATTAGTCCCTATAGCTCTCACAGTGCCCCCCCCCCCCCCCCCCCACACACACACACACACCCCGTCTGTACTGGGTTTCCAGTCTGGTTGATTGCTCCAGTGATAGCTGCACTGCGATGTCCTCCTCCACTTGCCTCTGTTGCCATGGTAGCCACAGCCCACCACACAGCAGCTATTGTCAGATGTCTGTGAGGATGTTAGGATGACATCGTCTCCCCACAACAAATCCTCCTTCTCTTTTTTTTTCGTTGCAAAAAATGATTCCACCGCGGTGCAGAACCCGGTCGAACACACCCGCTTATCGGATGTCGCGTTCGTCTCTCGGCCAATGGGTGCCCAGCTGTGGCGAGATGCTCGTGCCCCGGGGTTCCAGATGTTTTTCTATCGCATCGTGATTAATGTCTGAGCTTATTGCTTATTGTTTACATGCAACACACTGACATCAATCCAGCAAGTCTCTTTAGCAAGAAATATGTGACAAGCACATCGAGACGTGTGGCAGCTCACATTTAAACTTACGTGCGTATCTGTGGATGCAAATGTTCCAGAACAAAGATGGATTTTAAAGGAGTGCCAGACTCTTGGTAAGTGATGTACAGACTGAAAGTTAATGGCAAAACTCTGAGTCAGAATGGTAGTGCAAGAACACAGAAGCCTAATGTCACAGTCGTAGCAAAAGTAGAGAAAATCACATCTTTTTTCTGGCCGCAAATTACCAAAATGTTAAATATTCTGTACTTGAGTATCTTTTCTCATCTTCCGACCCCACAAAGTGCTTCACCGCGACATGTCATCACTCACACCCGTTCATACCCGATGACAGGGGGCTGGCATGCACGGTGCCACCTGCCCATTATAAACCAGCCTCTCAGGTGCCTTGCCCAAGGACACTTTGACACGGACTAGCCACTAGCGGAGCTGGGGGAATCGAACCGTTTCATTTTCTCTGACAAAAGGACGACCCCGCTCTCGCGCCGAGCCACAGTCACCCGAGTAAAGTGTTCTTTGATTTAATGTGACGTGTGATTGGCCCACTACAGCGAGCCCCTCTGTTCCCTTCTGATCCTGTTCATTTCGAGGCCTCGGAGAATCACTGCGCCGCGTTTCCATAGTTACACAGCAGTCCCACCACCTTGCCGGTGCGAGCGGGTGAGTCGTGGGCGTCGAAGGGTGAAGAAGACACGCGGCGGTATCGTGCGGTTGAGGAAGGTGAACCCGCGCGTCGCATTAAGACGTCCTCGGCGGCCCCCGGCGGCGGCTTAATACACTGTGATTAAATAATTAATTGCAAATGATGTTTTGACTAAGTGGTTGATTGCGGCGCGGCGCTTTGTGTCTTCAATCAGAGTGTCGCTGAATAAATGAGAGGGTAGGAGGAATGATGATGAAGTAAGTGGTTTCCTTTTAACGTCTGGCTGCCATGCAGGCCACGTTCATCAGTCATGGGTTTAAATGGTGAATATCTCAAGACTTAATATGTATATATATATATATTTATTTATTTATATATATATATATCAGGGTTCATACACATGGATTTCTGTGGATTTCCAGGACTTTAAAACAAATTTCCATGACCAAAGATTTTTTAAATCTCGATGTAAACATGAAAAAGTGATAACATGTCGTAATTAAACCAACAATGAGAATTCCAAAGCATACAGTATATAACCTTAAATGACTCAAATGAATGAGAGACAATAGTTCAGATTAAAAGAATAAACATTTTTGTCTTTTCAGTTACGGTGCGTTCACTTGCAGCGCGAATAATTTGCGCTGCGAGTATTGAGAGAGCGTATGCCGGCTTATATTTTGAGCGTCATTTTTTAAAAAGCATATTAATTATATAAAACTCTGCGTGAATGCAAATATGAATACAACAAATTTCCATGACTTTTCCAAAACTTTCAAGAATTTCCCCCCCCCCAGGATTTAAAAAGGACTTTTCCAGGTTTTCCATGACCGTACGAACCCTGATATATGTGTATACATGTGTATATACACATATATATATGTGTTTAATGATGTCTATTTCAAGTATAAATGCCTCTGAGCACAACTTTATGGCATTTTCTATTATTTAGCACGGCTGGTGTGAAGCATTCATAAGTAGGTCAAACCTTTGAAACCCATTCGACTGGAGGGACGAGTCACGTTGATCAACATCTGAAAAGGTAGTGCGTTGGACTTTGAGATGATCAACCGGCCCACGGCCGACCAACCCGCCACACCTGAAGAGGGAGGCCGGCCAAGATGGAGGCTAAGCTCACCCAGCAGGACGCTAGGGCTACTCCACTAGTTCAGTCCAAGAACAACAAGACGGATGAAAAGGTGGATGTGTACCTCGGGTCGAATTTTTTTATGCGAAGATGTTGACCATAGTACCTGCCCGGAGCACAGGAATGCACCTCACTTTTTGTGTTATGTTTGTCATGGGTTGGTCGTGGTACAAATGATGAATTGTGTTGCACATCCCTGTGTTACATAACGACCATAAATTGCCCCGTGAACCGTGAATAAAGGCTGGGACGCGGTCTTTTTTTTGGGGGGGGGGGTGGTGACACATGCTCAGTGTGACCGGACCTGTCCCAGCAGACGGTGCTAGAACCAAAGGGTCACTGTCTCGAGTCACGAACTACATCATCGCAAAGTGCTTCATCATGTTTTTTTGTTTTTATTATTAGAGCTTTATGATTGTGAATAACTGTAATTATACATTATATATCATATATGCTGCAGGTATGTAATGCTTTATAGACGCAGAGAGTGTTGCATCCCACAAGAAGTGTGGAGCCCGACTTCTCTCATCGCCTCGGGTGAACCTGCAGTGTGTGTGTGTGTGTGTCTGTGTGTGTCTGTGTGTGTGTGTGTGGGGAAGATTCAAGTGAGGAAGAGTGTTGCTGGAGGGAATATTTAGAGCCTCCTGCGTGCTGGAGAGTGCGGGTATTAAATCTGAGGATAAATACGAGCACAGGTGAACCGAAGGTGCACGTTTCATTTCCTTTCTCATCAGAGCGTCATGATGTTGTTTATATTCTGATAAAACTGACCCCAAAAAACAAGGCCAGCACAAGTAAAGATAAGATGAAGAAAGATACCCGACTTCAGTGAGAGTGAGAGATACAGCGGGGTTCATACACCTGTCGACCAATGGGCTTCCAGGACTTTAAACCAAATTTCATGACCAAATAATTTGTGAAATCTCGGTGTAAACATGAAAAAGTGAGAACATTTCGTATTTAAACTAACAATGAGAATTCCAAAGATACAGTATATAACCTTAAATTACACAAATGAAAGAGAAACAATAGTTTAATTAAAAGAATAAAAATGTATGTCTTTTTAGGTGCGTTCACTTGCAGCGCGGGAAAATGTGCGAGTATGAAAGAGCATACGCCGGCTTATATTCTGAGCGTCACTCTTTTAAAAGCATATTAATTATTTAAAACTCAGATATGAATACAACAAATTTCCGCGACTTTTCCAAAAGTTTTGGGATTTCATTTTTTTAAGGTCTTTTCCACGCCTAGAAATAACCATTTTAAAACGCCATGACTTTTCCAGGTTTTCCATGACCGTAGAAACCCTGCAGGGATAGAATCCGGCGATGAATCAGACGCACAGCAGCACTTTTACCTCCGGATGTGAAGGTCAGAGCGCAGACTCCCGCCATGTCGTCCACGGATTGGAAAATAAAAGAGCGGCGGACGCCCGGCTGCCGGTGTGCCGTCGCTTTACGTGTGTGGAGAGCCGTGCAGCAGGAGAACCGGGCGGCACTGCCCTGTCTCTGAGGGACGGGACATTTACGAGGGCTTGACTCATTCCCAGACAGTGTTCCTCTAACTCGGAGAAAAGTAGCAGCACAAAAAGTTGCTCCCGACAACGCCCTCACATAGCCTTCAGACTACAAAACAGGCACACTTTAACCCTCGCAAGGTTCAGAGGGGCATCTTAATATATAAACAGTATATACAGTATGTGTGTATATATATTTTTATATGCACATATATACTGTTTATATATTACATGTGTGTGTGTATGAATATATAATATATATATATATTTATGTAATGTATATATGTATATTTTTATATATTGTATGTGTAAATATATATATATATGTACACATAAACATGTGTGCGTGTCTGTCTGTATGAATATATATATATATATGTAATGTATATATTTATATGTATTGTATGTGTAAATATATATATATATATATATATCTATATACAGGACTGTCTCAGAAAATTAGAATATTGTGATAAAGTTCTTTATTTTCTGTAATGCAATTAAAAAAACAAAAATGTCATGCATTCTGGATTCATTACAAATCAACTGAAATATTGCAAGCCTTTTATTCTTTTAATATTGCTGATTATGGCTTACAGCTTAAGAAAACTCTAAAATCCTATCTCATAAAATTTTAATATTTCCTCAGACCAAGTTAAAAAAAAGATTTATAACAGCTGAGTGTTTGTCAAGGCTCAGGAAACCCTTGCAGGTGTTTCGAGTTAATTAGACAATTCAAGTGATTTGTTTAATACCCTACTAGTATACTTTTTCATGATATTCTAATATTTAGAGATAGGATATTTGAGTTTTCTTAAGCTGTAAGCCATAATCAGCAATATTAAAAGAATAAAAGGCTTGCAATATTTCAGTTGATTTGTAATGAATCCAGAATGCATGACATTTTTGTTTTTTGATTGCATTACAGAAAATAAAGAACTTCATCACAATATTCTAATTTTCTGAGACAGTCCTGTATATATCTATATGTATATACAGGCCTGTCTCAGAAAATTAGAATATTGTGATAAAGTTCTTTATTTTCTGTAATGCAATTAAAAAACAAAATGTCATGCATTCTGGATTCATTACAAATCAACTGAAATATTGCAAGCCTTTTATTCTTTTAATATTGCTGATTATGGCTTACAGCTTAAGAAAACTCTAAAATCCTATCTCATAAAATTTTAATATTTCCTCAGACCAAGTAAAAAAAAGATTTATAACAGCTGAGTGTTTGTCAAGGCTCAGGAAACCCTTGCAGGTGTTTCGAGTTAATTAGACAATTCAAGTGATTTGTTTAATACCCTACTAGTATACTTTTTCATGATATTCTAATATTTAGAGATAGGATATTTGAGTTTTCTTAAGCTGTAAGCCATAATCAGCAATATTAAAAGAATAAAAGGCTTGCAATATTTCAGTTGATTTGTAATGAATCCAGAATGCATGACATTTTTGTTTTTTGAATTGCATTACAGAAAATAAAGAACTTCATCACAATATTCTAATTTTCTGAGACAGTCCTGTATATGTGATTCACATTATATAATATTTATATTTTATTAAAAATATATTTACGATATTTACTTTAGATGGTATTCATGCATGATTTAATACTGAAGATTATTATACCATACATATTAATATACTGATTTTTATGAATAGGATTCAGTGTTGGAATAAATGTTAAATATTTAACTACAAAGTAGAAATGCGTTTTTGATACTTTTTTTGCATGGAATCATTCTGGGATGTTTGATGAAATTGAAAACAAATGCCACCAGCTACCACTGGTGTGGAGGGTATGTTGTTGACAAGATAAAGAGGAAAATGTCATTATAAAGGGTCCAAGCATATATAGAGTCATATAAATCAAAGAATCCTCTTGGTCTGAAAAGTTGAGCCAAAACTGAAGTACCTTCAACATTCTCTGGTTGCATAAATAAGTCTGGTTGTATAGAAGTCTATGATGAAACGACTCTACTTCCCTCTCGATTTATTCCCTCAGTAAACCATGTAAACAACCAGCCGCCACTGGTGACGGCCCACATCCGTCAACAGAAGGTCTGGCCGTGTTCCTATCGGGGTTTATGGAACTTGTTATTTTCTGGACACTTCCAAAGAAGTCTGAGAGATAACGAAACATTGAACATCTACTCGCTTAGACCGACTTGTAATTGAAGCATCTCTTCAAACATCCTTTTAAATCAGCATGTTCCAGAGGGAGAGAACGGGCTTTGCAAAGCGCATGGATTTACAAAAGACGTCCAATTTCAAAGTCCACATCACTGAAACTCAGGATTTCTGGAGTCACAGTAAAGCTTTATATGCTGTGTTCGCATTAACAGCGACAACAACAACAGCAACGGCGCCAATTATTGTTGTGTTACTTTGAGGATTAAGACTTTCTTAAGGCAAAATATGTGAAAATGTTATTTAAAATTAAATATTGTCGTGCTGCAGAGATGTCCCGGGTTTCACTTTATATTATACAGAATTAAGAAAACATATTTATTTACGACAGATTCCTGCAAAAACAATAAAAAAATGAGAACAATGAAGTAAAAATGATCGTTCTCTCACAGTCAAATGGATCATTACTACATATTCTTCCTAATTGTTCAGCCCTAGTAGGCTACTACTCTATATGTGGTACAGAATGACTTTGATAATTTAGCTTTCGATTCTTTTCCCCGCTTATCCGAGTCTAGTGCTGCTTCAGGCTGCCGACAACGTTTACCAAAAGCCACCGCGTCCTGAAATCAACGTGCATATTTGGCCTGTACCATTCGGCGGGGACAGACGGACTGAGGGTTTAAATGGGTTCCACAGATCCAGATCATCATGCTCGGTCCTGAGACCAAAGCCGGCCGGTGCCGACGTGCAGAGGAGAGCCTCGCGTGCTCCCAGCGAGAGGATAAAACATATATATTCAATTTAGATGCAGCTGCCGATATGAGGAGGAAACACACACTCTGTGCACCGGCGATGGAGCCTCGCTGACAATGGAGGTTTGGGGGGGGGACGGATCTACTTCATGCTCCGATTCCATTTGAAACCATTACGACGTGCAGAGCGGCACATTCGCTGCATTCTTGCATAATTGGTATCAAAATGAAGGGACGCGTTTGAGCCTCATTTCCATCCCGTGGTGAATACCGATGATGTCGTCGCCGGTGACGACAGCCGAATGAGCTCACCTCACCTCAACTCAACTCGGTTCCCAAGCGCTCGATACTCTCTCTGGCTGCCTCTGCCCAGACCTCAGGTGACCCCCCCCCCCCCCCCCTCCACGTCGACGTAATCCCAGAGACAGAACCAGCACCACCACCACCCACCCTGGACCCGGTTCCCCCTACCTTTAACTCGAAGGTAGAAGAGCAGCGTGAGCAGCATCCCTCCGGCTAAATGTTCACACCCTGGATCTCATGGTGGTCTTTCCTGCACCTCCTCTGCTTCTCCTCATCCCGGCTTTCTCCTCCTCTCACGGAACAGCTTCCCCTCTCTCTCTCTCTCACTCTCTCTCCCCCTCCTTCCCTCTCCCCTTTCAGCTGCTCCTCATCATCTTCTTGTCACACATCAGCGGAGCAAACGTGCACTAATTCTCTGCGTGCGCGTGCCTCAAATGATCCTCACTAACTCGACGGGGATCACGCCACACGGCGAAGGTTTTATTTTTTATTTTTTTCCAGGAACCTGCTGTCCAACCGGCAGTTGCACCATTTCACCCACAAGATGGCAGCCGTAGTCATGGAGCCAGCAGCATCCTCTGCACACCACACATTTTAACCTACATTTAAACCATGTGGACTATTTTTAGTGGCTATGCTGTGCCCATTGGAGCCCATCCTCGATGACAGCTACTATTTCCCAGAGACCCACCTTCTGGGATGCAATTATAGAATACAGAGGGCTCGGTGTACAGTAAATCACCTTCAGACGCTTGATGGAGAATGTCACGCTGTTCTTCATACAAAAACAGTGCCGTACTGTGTGTTGAAATCATTCGATTTTCAATTTATTCAAGACCGAAACTGAGACTGAAATAAGATCCAGACTTTGAGGGGTTGAGACCAAGTCAAGAACAAGAACTGGAGGGCAAAACCGAGGCAACACCAAGACTTTGAACAACAGTCAAGAACAAGACCAAGACCTTGAGGGGTTGAGACCAAGTCAAGAACAAGACCAAGACCTTGAGGGGTTGAGACCAAGTCAAGAACAAGACCAAGACCTTGAAGGGTTGAGACCAAGTCAAGAACAAGACCAAGACGTTGAAAGGTTGAGACCAAGTCAAGAACAAGACCAAGACCTTGAGGGGTTGAGACCAAGTCAAGAACAAGACCAAGACCTTGAGGGGTTGAGACCAAGTCAAGAACAAGACCAAGACCTTGAGGGGTTGAGACCAAGTCAAGAACAAGACCAAGACGTTGAGGGGTTGAGAACCAGTCAAGAACAAGACCAAGATTTTGAAGGATTAAGACCCAGTCAAGAATAGGGTTGGGTACCGAAACCCGGTGCCAATATGGTACCGGTTCCAATACAACCGGTATTACCCGGACCGAAACGCAACGCACATTTCGGTGCTTCTTTCCGGTGCCTGAGCCGATTGAAATTGAAAAAAACTATTGTTGTGAACTTCTCAGTTGACTCCGCCCTGTCAGCAGGTTACGAGCCTCTCATATTTAACTCTGACAGCGGAGGCGTGGCCGTGTGTGACTAGTGAGCCCGTGTGGAGCACACCAGCGTCAGGCTGGGCGTGATGGGGAGGCCGTCACCGGTCCCCCTGAACACGGGGAGACCGATGATGACGAGCAGCCTTAACTCAGATTAGTACCGTATCGTTGATTGCAAGTCTTGCATTCATAAAAGTAGCCCAAGAAATAATAAATTAGCGGCCATTATAACCATGCTTAAGCTAGCTCGTAGCTAGCGCTAGCTACGAGCTACGAGCGTGACAGTCTGCTAGCAGATGTGTTGATGTCCAGCGGTCCCGGCTGTATACCCGGTGTTACCGGGAATATAATGACGGCGGAATAAAGACCGTGGGGCGTCACTTTGTTTCAGTGGAACTCTCGCTGTCAGAAGCAAAGCTTTATTTGTCACGTGTCATCTTCAGTCCCTCTGATTGGTTGTTCTCTTTGCCCATCAAAACAGTGACAGGATTAACCCTATAAAGTCTGCACATATCACATCATATAATGGAGAACATATATTGTGTATGTTAACAGTCTGATATCCGTTGTTTGTCAGTGCTCCATGATAACGGCTTCTACAGGGAATATGGCCGAAGAGGTTTTTAATGTCCTCATTGTGCGTTTAAAAAAAAAAGTATCAATTCAGGCACCGTTTAGGCACCGGTATCGTTTTAAAAGTACCGGTATCGGAAAAAACCCAAACGATACCCATCCCTAGTCAAGAACAAGAACTGGAGGGCGAAACCGAGACAACACCCAAGACTTTGAAGGGTTGAGACCAAGTCAAGGCCTAGAACTGGAGGACAAAAGCCAGTCAAGAACAATATTTGGAGGGCCAAACCGAGACAACACCAAGACTTTGAGGGGTTGAGACCAAGTCAAGAACAAGACCAAGACGTTGAATGGTTGAGAACCAGTCAAGAACAAGACCAAGGTAAGGCAAGTCGGGAGCAAGGGAAGACCAGAACCAGACCAGTGCAAGTCCCACACTGCACGACAACATGACGATGAAACAGGAAACCCCTAGGTACTCCTCTTACTGATGAACAAGACCTACATTCACAAAAACACCCAGAGAAAACCAATACAGATTCCTCTTCATCCACCTCTTTTATTGCCATACATACTCTGTATGTATACGTGTTTTCCTTTGTTTTCTTCTCACCAATGAATCTACAATCAATTTACATCAGCATGTGGTTTAAGAGATAATATGAACTAGACTGACAGGTACTGTATAAACATATATATGAAGCTCTAGTGTAAGTTCAGTCAGGAGGACTATACTTTTGCACGTTAAGGCCTCTATTATATTTCGGCCATTCACTCATGCTCACTCTTAATTTCCTCGCTGTCATGGTTTGGGGGCGTCAATCATGATATCTGGTCTCCTCTATCCAAAAGCACAGCCACACAATGACATCACCTCTCTGCCTTTTGTACATTCATGTTACTGTGGGTCGCCCCTCCACCTCTAAACTGAAACCAGAGCACGCTCCGATTGAAAAAGTTCACGTCTTAGATGACGGGATGATTAAACCCCAGAAATCCCACCGTGAAAAAACCTTGATTCTTTTAGGAGAGGCACTCCCACAGCTTTCCCAGCCGAACACGGACACGCTCGTGTCTTTCCTTGACTGCCAGTGTTGCAACATGGAGGAGGTTGAGCAAACATTTCCTGCATTCCTTAAGAGTGAGGCTGGAAGGCTATTTCTCTGGACCCATTGGCGTTATCAAAAGCAACCTTCGAGACATGTTGACGTTATCAGCACTGCCAGGAGCGGGCCGTGTAGTACAGCCACTTACTCACTCTGGATCAACACGGGGGAGTGCTTTAGAAACACCACTGTTGACGCATTTTGGAGACATTTCCACAGGGAGTGGTTGGAAATTAAGATAACAACCTTTACTCTGTGTCGGTATTGGACCTCACTTTTAGAGTACTTTTAGACCAGTTTCTTGAAAAAGATCTGTCCAAAACATCATTCATTCAATATGAAGAGTTCAGTGTTGGCATTGGGTCGGAAATGTCTTTATGTGAGATCAGCATGCTAAGCAACTAACCCTGGGCCCGTGTTGTAGATAGTGAGTCACAGAAGCATCCAGTTAGGTAGGTCCAGTATGAGAGGACGAGGAAGTAGAGCTGGTCGGAGGAAAAGTTGATTGTTTCTTTTATTGGATTAAATTCAGAAAAAAAGGCAGAGAGAAAGAGGAAACTACATATGTTCATCCTCCCCGCTACCAGGAGACTACTTGGCCAGGAGGAATACCGGCGGCAGCTCTGGAAGCAATTAATTCAAATTTAGGTGGAATAAAAACCCAGCGCCAGGACTCACAGCTAGCTAGTGCTTGGTCTCGTGTAACGGCAGGAATATGAAGTTTGTAGATCCAACAGAGGAGTCAGGCCGATCCCCCCGACCTGATGACCGTCTATATGGATTGCATGGACCCAGTACTAGAGATGAAAGACTGCCTCGTAGTTGTTTAAAGCATGAGAGCGTATCTTAAGACTCTGCAACATGTTTTGCATCCGTTTTAAAATATAAGGCTTTTCGTGCTTTGACTTCAGAATATTAAAACAAACACAAAGAGCAGCGAGGCGACCTGGTTAGACACGGGGATGCACAGAGTACCGCGATGAGGGGGAGAAAGCAACGGGTCACTCAAACGGAAGTAAGTAGACGAAAAGATGAGGAGGGGGGTTGAAATAAGAAAGAGAGGAGGGTTAGATTAAGAGGAAACGCCAGCGGGGAGGCCTCTGGAACGAGGCCATCGGCTCAGAGGAGGCACGCGAATGTGAACCGACTCGACTCAGCAGCTTAGCCGACCTCGCTCTCAGCCCGGCACGTCGCCCTCGCCGAGCTGCAGCTGCACCGTCGTGCCGGCTGAAGTGGTCGCCCGGTGGTCGCCTTACACCACAATGGACCGGCCCTCGTTGTGGATTAGCCCCTCTGAACAGATGGGCTCCGGGCAAAATGCTATTCATCGCCGAGGTTCAACAGCAGGACGTGGCAACGGCTCCAAGGCCCGTCGCATAAAAGAACGACATCAGCAGCAGAGGTGGACTTCAAGACTTTCAGTTGCTTTCGGGAAATAAGGAGTTGTATCTGTTTATCCGTCTCGTTTTAAACCTCAATGCTTGTTTAGTGCGGATGGAATCAGACTTATATTGGTTGAAAGAATATAAAGAGGTACAACGATCTTCACAAGCTAATCTATTCTAGATCGCTGGTTTGAAAGGTTCTTTGTGGAACCAGAAATGGTGCCTTAAAGAATCATGTTTTTAAGGTTCTTTGAGACACCTTTATAGGTTATTGAAAGAACTCTTTATGGAAATGGTTATTTAAAGAACCCTGGTTTGAAAGGTTCTTTGTGCAACCAGAAATGGTGCCTTAAAGAACCATGTTTTTAAGGTTCTTTGAGACACCTTTATGGGTTATTGAAAGAACTCTTTATGGAAATGGTTCTTTAAAGAACCCTGGTTTGAATGGTTCTTTGTGGAACCAGAAATGTTGCCTTAAACAACCTTTTTTAAAGGTTCTTTGAGACATCTTCATAGGTTCTTTGAAGAGATGTGAAAGGAAATGGATCTTTAAAGAACCCTGGTTTGAAAGGTTCTTTATGGAACCAGAAATGGTGCTTTAAAGAACCCTTTTTTGAAGGTTCTTTGAGACACCTTTATAGGTTATTTGAAGAACTATTTAAGGAAATGGTTCTTTAAAGAACCCTGGTTTAAAAAGTGTCTTTGTGGAACCAGCAATGGTGCTTTAAAGAACCCTTTTTTAAGGTTATTTGAGACACCTTTATAGGTTATTTGAAGAACTATTTAAGGAAATGGTTCTTTAAAGAACCCTGGTTTAAAAAGTGTCTTTGTGGAACCAGCAATGGTGCTTTAAAGAACCCTTTTTTGAAGGTTCTTTGAGACATCTTGATAGGTTATTTGAAGAACTATTTAAGGAAATGGTTCTTTAAAGAACCCTGGTTTGAAAGGTTCTTTGTGGAACCATAAATAGTTATTCTATGGCATCACCAGATGGCACCTTCATGTTTCTGTGCGTAGCTGCAACATGGAGGATGTCTCATTCTGCTCTTACTTTTATTTGTTTTACGTCTGTCATGTCTGGGACAGACACACTTTGGTGTATGAATGACGCTTTGAGAAATACATTTCCTTTTACTCTCCTGCTTTGTAAAACTGCATCCTCAGACATGACGGAGCCTGCAAAACTCAGATTATTCAAATTGTCGCTGAGGGAATTGAACACAACACAAGACCTATTCGAAGGTTTCTATTTGTGCTTCATTTATTTCACTTGCATTGCCTAATGGAGCACTTTGTGCAATATGAATGCAAAAAATGAAGAATAATCATGCTAATTCTATAGCAGGATTCAGTTTATTCCCTTTTAAAGTTAGTGTAACAGTCAGTGGGAATTGGCCTCTTGTCTGTGGGCTTTCAAATCCAATTGTCATGTCAGGACGGTAACAAATATCGGATGCGGGTGGAGTTTGCATTCTGTTCTGCCATTAAAGAGCCACCGGATGCCTGGAGAGGCCCCGGAGTGGCTAACATGTCCACTTGGAGCTAAGTCAACTTCTAGAAGGTTTATGCGAGATGTTTTTTAATAAACATCCATCAGCCAGACATTATTGAAGGTAGGTGCCGATCTTGGAACCCGTCAGATGAGCCTGTGGGGCCTCTTGGCTGTATTCCTGGGGTGGGTGTGTATCGAGGAGATATGAGGGCCAAGACTTCCTGTTCTTGGCGCTGTTCGTCGTCTACGGTCCGATTAGGAGCTGGAGATGCGAAACTGGAGAGTTGAGAGACGACGTGTAGGACCGGATTGTTTTACAAGTTCATTTTAAACCCATACAAAAAAAATATCTAAATCGTCGTCACACGCGAGCAGCTGAGTTACAAGATCCCACTTCAGCCGACATGTTCCTTTAGCGATTCATTATAATATATATATATATATACATACACACACATATACATGTGTGTATATATATATGTATATATAAACACGTATATACACACACATATATAAATACATATTCACATATGTGTATATATATACACATATATATATACAGTATATGTGTATATATGTGTACACAGTATATACACACACATATATGAATACATATGTGTGTGTATATACACATATATATAGATACAAACATATATATATACATATATGTGTGTGTATATACACATATATAAACACACATATATATATATAAATACATATATATGTGTGTGTGTATATACACATATATATATATACACACATATATATATATATAAATACATATAACTATGTGTGCGTGTGTATATACACACATATATATATAAATACATATATATATGTGTGTGTATATACACATATATATATACACACATATATATATGTGTGTATATACACATATACATACACACATATATATAAATACATATATATATATGTGTGTATATATACACACATATATATATATAAATACATATAAATATGTGTGTGTGTGTATATACACAAATATATACACACATATATATATAGATAGATAGATATATACTTTATTAATCCCCAAGGGGAAATTTGTCGAGTCAGTAGCAGCAACACACAAGAATAAAAAAACAAAACACAAAATATAAAAAGGGTTAGGGTGATCTGGCAAGAGGTGAACTGTTGTAGAGCCTCATAGCCGTCGGCAGGAATGTTCTCCTGTATCTCTCCTTGTGGCAGCGGAGCGTGAGGAGACGTCTGGAGAAAGTACTCCTCTGTCCCTGTAGGAGGTGGTGGAGAGGGTGGTCCGGGTTGTCCAATATGGACACCAGTTTCTTCAACGACCTCCTCTCCACCACCTGTTCCAGGTGCTCCAGCTGGCAGCCGATGATGGAGCCAGCCTTCCTAACCAGTTTGTTAAGGCGGCTGGTGTCACCGGCTCGATGCTGCTCCCCAGCAGACAATGGCAAAGTGCAGCACACTGGCGACAACCGACTGGTAGAATAACTCCAGCATCTTGCTGCACACGTTGAAGGATCAAGCTTTCTCAGGAAAAAGAGCGACTCATCCCTTCTTGTACACAGCGTTGATGTTGGCCTTCCAGTTCAGTCGGCTGTCGATGGAGACGCCCAGGTACTTGTACTCCTCCACCATGTCCACGTCCACTCCCAGGACACTCAGAGGTGTAGGAGCTGTCGCCTTCCTCCTGAAGTCCACCACCATCTCTCTGGTCTTGGCCACGTTCAGCCGCAGGTGGTTCTCATCGCCCACTTTACAAAGTCACTCACCACTGCCCTGTACTCCTCCTCCCGTCCATCCCTAATACACCCGACCACTGCAGAATCATCAGAGTACTTCTGCAGATGGCATGACTCCGTGTTGTACTGGAAGTCACTGGTGTACAGGGTGAAGAGGAAGGAGACAGAACAGTTCCTGTGGGGCTCCAACATCACTGACCACCGTTCCAGACAGCACACGCCCATTCTGACAAACTGTGGTCTGCCTGTGAGGTAGTCAGTGATCCAGGAGATGGTGGGCGCGTCACACCGGCCACCGCAGCTTCTCACTCAGCAGCAGTGGCTGGATGGTGTTAAATGCACTGGAGAAGTCAAAGAAAGTGACTCTCACAGAGACATCGGTTCCATCCAGGTGCGACTGAGCTCGTTGCAGCAGGTAGATGATGGCGCCGTCCACTCCCACATGAGGCTGGTAAGCAAATTGCAGAGGGTCCAACGATGATTTCACCTGCGGCCGGAGGTGGGCCAAGACCAGCCTCTCCAGCACCTTCATCACATGGGAGGTGAGGCGACCGTCGGTAGTCGTTGAGGCCAGATGGTGCTGACTTCTTTGGGACAGGGACCAGGCACGACGTCTTCCACAGCACGGGACTTCGCCCAGCCTCAGGCTGAGGTTGAAGAGGCGCTGCAGGACACCAGACAGCTGGGTGGCGCAGGTCTTTAGGACCCTGGGGCTGATGCCATCAGGACCTTCAGCTCTGCGCTGGTGTAGTTTCTCCAGCTGTCTTCTCACCTGGTCAGTCGTCACAGAGAGAGGGGAGGTGGAGGAGCCCATTGTTATTGAGGGCTCGGTGGATGTGCAGCTCAGCAGGGGGACAGAGGGGAGGAGGTGTTTGGGAGGTGTGATGTGTGGAGGAGACGGGGGAGGGCTGTGAACTGAACCTATTGAAAAAACAGTTCAGCTCGTTGGCCCTCTCCAGGGAGCCCCTGGCTGTCTCCTCCCACCTTGAAGCCAGTTATCTGCTTCATGCCAGACCACACCTCCCTTGTGTTGTTCAGCTGGAGTTTGGCCTCCAGCTTCCTCCTGTAGGAGTCCTTGCCCTCCTGAGCTTCACCTTCAGGTTGCGCTGGGCTTTCCTCAGCTCATCCCTGTCTCCAGACCTGAAAGCAGCTTTCTTCATGTTAAGAAGCGCCTTCAGGTCCCTGGTGATCCAGGGCTTGTTGTTGGGGAAGCAGCGCACAGTCCGTGATGGGATGGTGGTGTGTTCACAGAACTTGATGTATTCCGTGATGCAGTCGGTCATACTGTTGATGTCCTCCCTGTGCGGTCCACACAACACATCCCAGTCCGTTGACTCAAGCAGTCCTGTAGAGCGTCGTTAGCCTCCAGAGACCACCTCCTCACAGTCCTGGTGGTCACCGGCAGCCTCTTCACCAGAGGAACATACCTGGGTGTCAGCCGGACCAGGTCATGATCAGACCTGCCGAGGGGGGGAAGGGCAGTGGCGCTGTATCGTCCTTAGTATTAGCATACAGCAAGTCCAGAGTTTTATTGTTCCTAGTTGGGCAGTCTATGTATTGATGGAAGGTTGGCAGAGCTTTATCCAGTGTGGTGTGGTTAAAGTCACCAGTGATAGCCATGAATGCTCCAGGCTGATGATTCAGCAGAGCAGACACAGTGGAGTGGATGGTGTCCACAGCTTCCTCAGCGTCAGCTGATGGCGGCACGCGTACGACAACCAAAATGGCGGACGTGAACTCTCTCGGCAAATAGTACGGGCGCATCCCCACGGCCAACAGTTCAATGTTCGGGCCACAGAAGCGCTCCTTCACGCACACATGCTCCGGGTGGCACCACCGTTCATTCACATAAACAGCGATCCCGCCCCCCCTCTTCTTACCGCTCTGTGTAGCGTCTCTGTCAGCCCGAACAGTCCTGAAGCCGGGTACAGAGGCGCTGTGATCCGGATAGTCCGCGTGCAGCCACGTCTCAGTGAAGCACAGGAGACTGCTCTCACGGAAGATCCTCTCAGACATTACCAGCGCGCCGAGCTCATCCGTCTTATTCGCCAAAGACCTCACGTTCCCCGTTATGATCGACGGTACCGAGGGTTTGTATCTCCTCGCTTTAGCCTCCGCTTGACACCCGCTCGCAGCCGCGAGCCCTCCTCCGTAGCTCCAGCGGGATCACAGGTCTTTCTCCAGGCAGAAGCTTCGGCCTGCACAGCGCGATCAGCTGAGCGCGCGAGTAGACGACGATCCCCGTCATTGTTTTGCTGCGGCTCACCGATACTCACGACAAAGTGAACAAAAGCCACAGTAGAAGTATCGAAAAAAGTAGTTATGGTCCAGTGTCCGACCGTAACTAAGACAAACGTGAAAGAAAAGAAGAAGAAAGAGAGGAAAAGTGCAAAAAAAAGACAATAAAATAAAAGCAAAACGCCACTACTGAAACAAGCAGCCGTTGGCACAGCGCTTCCTAAATACATATATATATATGTGTGTGTATATACACACATATATATATACACACATATATATAAATACATATATATATGTGTGTGTATATACATATATGATTTGTTACTCAATTAGATTCACATGGAAGAGATTCCCTCAAATTGGACAATAATTGTAGGAAGAAAGCAAATGTGTGAATCTTTCCCACAAATATTGACCTCTTCCTTCGAGTTGCCCGTGCATTTACCAGCAGTGTTGTTCAGCTTGTCAATGTAAAAAAAAAAAAAGCATGAATAGTAAGAGAATATGAGAACAGCAGTCACAGGCCGATGTGACGCCTGAGTATATGTGTACGTCTTGGCTCTGCCGACATAAAACACAAAACAATCCCATTCGATTTGGCAAAGATTCCCGCAGGATTTATGAATGGGAGAGTGAAGTGATGGGAGAGTGAGCTGGATTGGATGGGAAACGACAACACATGATATATAATTTCAGCCCAGACTGCAGGCGCTCCAGAGGTGTGGCTCTCCTGTGTGGATGCCTCCCTCCTGTGTCATACAAGTCCTCATCAGGTCCTCACAAAACAATCCCATTCGATTTGGCAAGATTCCCAGGATATTTGCGATGAAGTGATGGGAGAGTGAGCTGGATTGGATGAAAACCCTCCCGACAACTAGCGAGGCATTTCAGCCCAGACTGGTCAGGCTGAGGAGATGCATGATGATGCTCACAGCCTCCTCCTCCCTGTACATGCATCATGCCTCATCATCAAGTCTCAAGTCCACCAAAGACTCCTCCTCATCTCCATGGCAACTGGATCATCCAAGTGATCACCAGTTGCCCACACATGGCACCAAATGACAACATCTGGCCATTTGAAATTCACATTTAGTGTCTAAGTGATCCACGTTGCCCACCAAATGACAACATCCATGGCAATGAAATTCAATTTTTTTCACATAAATCTAATATATCCCAAAATGCACAAGATGCTTTTTTTTATTTTTAAAGGTGAGATAAAGGTGAAATGGGAAATAGAGAGGGTTCCTGTTTTTTTACCATTAAACCGAAAAGAAAAGATTTTTTTTTTCTCAATTAGGATTTACCAGGTTAAATAAAGGTTTAATAATTACAGCCTCAGTGAAGAGTCAATAGAGTGGCATGAGAGATTAGATGTGATGAGCGGTGTTGGGTGGGGTTCACTATTAGTTAGTTAGTTTATTAGTAGCTCTGTGTTAGCTAGCTTCACAACACTACGGTTTTAACTTTTTTAAAAGGTTTGATAGAGAGTTTATATGAGGATATATTTAGTATCTTGACAACATATATTATTTATTGCTCAATTAGATTCATATGGAAGAGATTCATGTGAATAAATGGCATCGTTACCTAAATTGGGGCCTATATGGAGGTATGTATGTATTGACTATGCTGAAACACAGACAAATTCCATTACATCATTATTACATGACGTCATTTAGCATTTACGACATCACAATTCATACCGACTTACACATCAGAGCAGCTCAGACAGAGTTACAGGGAGGAAAGTCTCTAGGGCGAGATGCTTGCTCAGGGGCGTGGACGGAAATTAGAGGAGGTTCCTGTTACCATTTCCAGGTCGCCCTCGAAAAAGAGATTTTCTTTTATCTCAATGGGATTTACCAGGTTAAATAAAATAATAATAATATAGCCCCCAGCAGTGAAGAGTCAATAAAGCAGGAGATAGATGATGTGATGTGTGGTGTAGAGAGGAGACTGTTCATTTATGTAGTTATTAGTGTCTCCATTAGCTCCGCCAGCTCACTAACAACACTACGACAAGCGTTGGCTTTTTGAAAAGGAGTATAGAGTGTTTAGAGATATATATAGTATCTACAACACATATTATTTATATTTCAGAGATTAGAGAATAAAAAGAATCGTTGGTGAATAAATGGCATCGTTTTAGCCTAAAATTGGAGGCCTGTATGGTGCATTCATGTACGTTGACACAGAGACTGGAAAATTTAGCTGATTATATTAAGCGCGCTTTCATGTCCATCATCCAAAGCGACTTACAACCATGTTAGATTCATACACCGTAGAGCTACAGGGAGCAACTCAGGGTTAAGTGTCTTGCTCAAGGACTCATCGACTAGGGCGGGATTTGAACCGCCAACCCCCTGAAAGAAAGACGGACCTGCTGACCCCTGACCCAGTCGAGGTTCTATTGTAAGTTATTTTGCGATGGACTCTTAATCGGCAACTAATAGGAGCTGATATACACATCATACGTATACATATGATGCATATTTGTGGATCCCTGTATCCCGTACACACACTCACAAGCAACAGCGCTTTCCCCCAGAATGCTCCATTCACAAATTATCCAAAAATCTTTGACTCATGGTCCACTTGCTCGCCTTTTCAGGAAAACTCGGGAGTGACTATTTAGCTTAATGTGTGTTTCGGTGGAAAAGACGGCTTTTAGTCGGACATGTGGTCTTCACACAAACCCAGAACTGTCTCCGTCTCCCACAATGCATCATTTTGGTCAGCATAGAAACCGCAGTGTGTTAAAAACGCGAACGACCCATTAACAAGGGCGCCATTTACATTTATGGCGCCCTACTATCCCGACGTGAGCTCCAGATGGGTAGAACACGGCAGACCATATTGACACATCGGTTATCTGCTAAATCAAATGCATCCTCGCGGAGCCGGACAAGCTTCCGCATTGGGATCAATGGCAGAGAGCTTCCCGCCGGCTCTGTGAGCGGCAGTGAGGGAGCATGTGGGTGTGCTGCAGTGCAGCAGGGAAGGCCGGTTACCAAACCCACTGTTGCCGCTATTCCTGGAGCCGGAGACGCTTTGTGAGTCAAGAGATGTGTGACGTGTTAAATAAAGTCTGTTCTCGAGAGGCATCGCCTCCTGGAGGATATACCCCTCAACACATTGCTGCAAGACCTTTCTTGGCCATGTGGACACAGTCAAACCAATGGTGACCACCAAGACCACCATTGCGACATCATTGAACACGAGTGTTTCATTTGTTTTAATGTACAACCACTACGTTAGCAATCCTGGGTCAACATACAACGTTGGGGGTGAGAGTTCTAGAAGATATCACAGGTTTGGGAGGGCGGGGTCAAAAGGCCAATAACACTGTTACCTTCCACCTCTTCTTCCCTTTTCAAATTCAAATGGATTTATTGGCGTGACTGAAGACTGTACAACATGCCATAGTGTATTTTAATAAAGCTCACTGCAATAACGTTCAAGTAAAATAAATGAGATAAAGTCTTGCGAGTCAAAAGACGGTACAGGAAGCAAAAGGTATGAATAAATCTGATCCGGATGCAATCTGGATACGAGATTTATTATCATGCGATGATTAAAGAAAGGGTCGTCGACAACAGTTCAGCAGGTTTATTTAACTGAAGCAAATGATGCTAAATTAAATCTGTGTCGTTCATCTCAGAACCGCTATGTTTCTAATCATCTCGGAGACAGGGCTAATGATTTAAGGTGGGCATAGGGGCAGTACTCGCCCGGGAAGTTCAAGGTGAAGAGCAACAATGGGCACTAGAGCGCCTTGGTAATTGAGGAGGTACTTCAGGAGAGCATTGAGATCCGACGCACCTTATCCGGATCTCCTCGTCAGGGAGGTGAACAAAAAGGGAAGGAGGGACACGGAGCAGGAGAGTGGCTTCTTCTCTTCGTCAAGGAGATGAAGCCGAACTGACTCCGCCTGTGATTGCTGCACCGCCCTAATTTCTGTGTCCTCTGTACCGCTCTGTTACAGTACTTAATCTTCTCGATAATAGTAATGTGTAAACAATGACACTCTTGTTGAAAATCCATACACCGTAAAAGCGAGAGGGAATAGAACGGAGGATGGTAGGCGGGATAAACATGCCGATGACTTTGAGCCGTTTTCATGTCGACAGAAGTGAAACGGGTGAGTGAGCACGGGTTTGATGAGATAACCCTCGAGACTGACGGCTCCTTTCATCAGTTCAGCCCAGATATTAACAGAGCGCCAGCATTGTGTGTGAACCTCATCACTGGCTGTGCCCCTTGTGTTGACACGCCATATCTAACCAGCATCGATTTAGTATATGGAAAACCTAAATTAGACACTGAATAGTCTCAGTATCTTCTCCAGTGGTGTATCGCAGTTCAGGAACGCTTCTTCAGACGGGGCTCCGTTATCGCCACACCACTCTGTACTGGTCGAGTCCACCCCGACACGACATGGTTCTAACCCTTGCATTACACCCCTGCCCTCTTTTTAGAGGAAGGGCATATAGGCTTATAGGTTGCTAGGCGGTTTTAGGATACACTGAGCACCTATCTTCTCTTCTCTTTCTACTTATGGATGATTCTTCATCTCTCCATCACACATTACTAACTCTGCTTCCTCCCCGGAGTCTCTGTGACGTCACGTCTCATAGGGTCCATTGGACCTGGCTGTGTCTGATGCCTCCTGCCTGGTTTGATCCAGACTCTGAAACGTCTTCCTCTTTTGTGTCTCGACAGTAAGTCATCAGTGGCTAGCACGCTTTGATGGTTGAGTGTTGTGAAGCGTGAAGGACCTGCATGCTGAATGCTTCTCTTTCTCTCCATCAAACACATGCGGTGCACAGACGACTTTCTTTCATTCTTCCTGCAGGGCTTAACAGTGCACCATGCACTCAACAACACGACCCCTACTTACCCAAAACACACACATACACACTCACTCACACACATACACACTTACGCAAAAGGCAATAGTCAATACATACACTACCGTTCAAAAGTTTGTGGTCACTTAGAAATGTCCATATTTTTCAAAGTAAAGCACTATTTTTTTCAATGAAGATAACATTAAATGAATCATAAATCCTCTCTCTACATACAGGGCTCCAGACTGCGACCAAATGGTCGCATTTTGCACCTAAAATTAGACACAGTGCGAGTAAATTTTTCATCAACTCATGATGCGACCAGTAAATTAGCAGATTTCTTTTTTTTGTTATTAAATATTTTTGTTGTTTACAAACTTGTTCTACACTTCAGCCCACTACAGTTAGCGATAATGCCTGAATGACTGGTTTGCTAACCGACATTAACTCCAGAAGAAGAAAGGAGACGAAAACCGAAGAAGGCTGGCCAGTGTGTGTGGGGGGGGCTAATGTGTGAAAAGAGGCGCACCGCAGTGGAGACACAAGGGCGAGGGCCGCAGAGTGAGAGGTCAGAGGATCCTCACCACCGGCGTCCCGTCCGAGTTGAATCTCTGGGTCAACTCAGCCGACTCTCACATGTCTGCCTCTATAGACTGATGCTCACGGTAAACACATTGGATCGGGAGCGCGCGAGGATTTTGATAAAGTTAGCGGAAGGATTTAAGTGACAACATCCGGTTTTGCAAAGTTAGCGGAAAGAACCACGTGAAACAACATCCGTTTTTCAAAATAAGATGACGACAAATCATACACGAACATATAAAAGTAAACAATGAACTGATGTATCTTTATAGATCATTTCTGAGATTTAGCTTAAATTATGCTAACATTAAAACATTTTTACTGGACCAAGGAAGAGTTTATAAAAATTAGTCAGTCTTTTGTATGTTAAGAAAAGTCCTGTAAATAGATTTCCCCAAGAGTTCCAGGAAATGAATAATGCAGATGTGTTCCATACATATCTGAAATCCCCTACAATAGCAATCAAACAATTTTAATGTATCAATTAGGATATTTTTCAAAGTAAAAGTCCTAAATGTTTAAAGAAATCGGTAATTTCTTTAATGTTTGAGTTGCTTTATATATGTATTTCCTCAGTCCTAGGCAATAATGCTACACAATAAATAGAATGCTTCAATCGACTCGGTGATCGGTATTATCGGTGATCGGCAGATACTGATTTCAGATACGAAAATTACAGAGTGGCGGGTGGAGATTTCACCCTGTTATAATGGTAGGGGAAACACTGGAGTTGATAAGCGTGTCTTCTTGTCTGATCAATACACAACTGTGAGGTGTGTGAATGGACAGAGCGGCCAGCTGCTGATCACTCACTCACTCAATAGCTCGACCTGCACGAATAGACGGTGCGTGCGCAGCGCGGCAAAAAAAATTTTGGGGAGCACCGAAGACCCATTTTGACCCAGGAAAAACCCTGTGTGCGCCCCTAAATTTTCTGCTTGCGCCCCTAAAATTTTAAGTTAGGGGCCACTGTGCTCCTAGTAAAAAAAGTTAGTCTGGAGCCCTGACATAGATAATGTTGTAAATGACTATTCTCTGGTGTTTAATGAAATCTCTACAGAGGTGTGTAGAGACCCATCTCCAGTGTTCTAATGGTACATTTTTGTTATCGCCTGAGAAGACTAATGGAGGGGTAGAAAACCCCCTATGTGAGTGCAGCTGAAAACAGTTATGCTGGTGAGAGAAGCTATAAAACTGGCCTTCCTTTGAGCGACAAGTTTGAAGAACTAAATTAATATTTAAAATAAAAATCATTATCTCTAACCTTGTTAATGTCTTGACTAGATTTTCTATTCACTTGATAAATAAAAGTGAGTTTTCATGGAAAACACGGAACTTTTGAACCGTAGTGTACTTTTAAAAGGAAGCATCTGTTTGAAGAAAGAAGACCTTGTTATTTTACTCTCACTACCCTCTGCCAATGATTGGAAGTTATAAAAAAAAGGAAAACAATCGCCCAACCCTAGTTACAATGTATTCAGCAAATTAAGGTTTAACATATCAAATATACGACCGGTATAAATATCAGTTTCCTCTCAGCACCCGGAGGGGCGTGTCCTCGTCTGCATTTGATTGACAGCAGCCGGTAGGCTGCCAGCGCGACGCCTGAGAGAACGAGACAGCGCTGGTATAACACCTGCCGTGGGAATTGTTTAATGCTGTTGTGCAGCTGCTAAAACATAATGCATTATGAAGTATAGAACCTGAGAGTGACTGCTGTGAAACCGTCTAATATCACATCAGGACAAAATCGTGGAGAGGTATTTAAAGCTTCTCCTTATGCGTTTGTGAGAATTACACAACACCCCATGTGTCTGGGTAAAAGCATCCAATTTGCATATACGACAACCGCACGGCAACGGTTGTCAGGTGAAGACGGCGAGCAGGTAAAGGTCGGGGAGCAGAGGTAGCATAAGAGAGTTATGAGATGCAGTGGGGAGTGTAGGGTGTTCGGACCCTGTTGATAAGCAATGAATGATATTAGAGTATAAGCTGAAATATAACCAATTCGTCCTCCTCCAGGAGTGTATGCAATATATATAATCCTTCAAAATAAGACACAAAGACAGATATTGTGTTTTATAGTTTGATGGGTATTCAATTGCTATTCATCTCATCCTATCTGGATGCAACACGTTTTCTGTTTCCCGCAAGAACTCCGGGGGCTCGTCCCGGATGGGCTACTTTTTTCTCATAATGTTGACAGCTGTGATCAATGTCTGACCAAAAACAACAAATAACAGACTTCTCCACTTATATCACAGAGGAAATGATTGGTCTCTGGCTCAGCACTGCGTGTGACGGGTATATAAAACAGACCAGAGGTGTTACGCTACACATGTGAGTGCCATCTTTCTCCTAAACAAGGCAGCTGCTGGCTATAGGTTGCACTAACTTGTTGGAAGCCTGTTGTATTTCCCTCCTCAGGGGCTTGGCCACCGTTACAGTGATTAATTCCTGCTCTGGCATTACATAACACTACTGGTACAGATGCAGCTGATGTACTGTTTCCACTTTATGCGCCGCATGCAACAGTACATTGACGCTGCACTGCTGCTCTGATGTGCGATAGATGTTCAGAAATCATTAACCTCAATCGATTATTTTTCATTTTACTGTCCCATTGTTTTCAAGATGTTCAGTGCCAATGATGACATTTGTAAAAAAACAAAAACAGCTGTTGGTAACTTAAATCACAAAGTTATCTCGGCTATATCTTTATCCACCGACACAAAGCCACATTTTATGATGAATAGCGCTGAAATTGAATGTGCCGTACCATACACGTACACACAAGTGTCTCCCAGTGGACTGACAGGTAAACCAGTTGCAGTGAAGCTTGAGGCATGTTGAGGTGGGGAGACCTAGCAACAAGTTAAGGGTTTTCATATGTACCGTTTAACTGAAAATTAGCTGGGTTTTATTGTTAAATTACAAATGTGTAACAAAGAAAATGTTTAGTTTTTTTGCCGATTGTCGAGTATAAACCACGGACTGTATGACATTTGCATAAAGCCTCGTCACCCGGAGGTTTATGAAGAGCCGCTGTGAAGCTCACACAGGGCTGCAGGCTTGATACAACCACTCTCTATTCATGCTCAATGTCGAGCTCTTGTTTTGAAGGGCAACAGCAGAAAAGCCAATCTCAATTCATGCTCAACGTTGAGCTTTTGTTTTGAAGGGCAACAGCGTAAAAAGCCGATCTCACGGAGATGGGCTTTTGGCAAAACGCCAAGAATCAGCGAGTCGTCAATAATCTTGGCCGTCGCCATATTGGCAGATACAGATTGCTTTTGTTGTTTTGTAACAGCTGCTCAACGTGACCCCAGAACTCAACCACTCGGTATAAACCGGCAAGAATATAATTAATTAAAGTTTCTCACCAACACGACATTTGAACACATCAGAACGTGATAACTTTGCCCAGTACTTTTCACTGAACAATGCCCAATGGAACTTCAGTTGTACTGTACTAATGCTGCTAACAGTGTGGCTATCGTTACTAGCTTGTTTCCTCAATTTCAACATGGATTTTGTAACATTATCTGGAATCAGCGACTAGAAAAGCATGAATGCTGATTTATGTTCCAGCCCCTAGAGATGCTGCTATAGGCGTATAAGCTGCTGGCTCTCCTGAAGGTTTCTTTCCTTTTTTCCCCAGTGAAAGGATTGTTTTACTTTTCCTTGATCCGATGTGAGTTTCTGGGTCAGGGATGTCGTATATGTACAGATCGTAAAGCCCTCTGGGGCAAATTTGTCATTTGTGATTTTGGACTGTACAAAATAAACTGAATTGAATTGAATACACGTCAACAAACACAAGGAAATGGGACCAAATGCTTCCTCGTGGCCTGCATTGCAGACTGAGCTGTTTGACCCAGCATTATCCATAGAGTGCTATTAATAAGTCAGTGCCCAGTCAGCAAATGGTACACACCGGAAGGTATCTCCAAACCAGTCACAAACACAGTCACAGTCCCAGACAGGCGCATTACCAGTTGGGAACAGCAGGGGGATCGATACACAGGATGACTCAGGTTACACAGACCACAGCTCTAAACAGACCATAGGCCCCCAAACCGCACATATAGGGTCTGAGATGTAACACTCCAGCTCTGTATTAACCGACCAGCGCTGGAAAGAGCAAGCCGAGGACGGAGAGGCTGGATGTCTAAGTGGCTTGACACTTTAGGAATACAAAATGACTTCGGGGGGAAAAAGGGGGCCGAGCCATTACCACCTCCAACACACAGGGTCACCTGGACAATGAACCAACGTGGAGCATTCAGCCTGGTGTTTTAATAAATACATCACGTCACTATGTTTTTCCCTAGAGGTTGGCACAATTAGCCTGAATCACTCCACACATATTTTATTTGTGTAAAATAGAAGAAAAACAACAGCAACATGTGCCAACATGCGTGGAGGAGATGGCTGCAGCATCAGGTTGTTGTGAGTAGAACTCTTAAACTGCCATATATCTTCAAGTCAATGTGAGAGACGTGAAGCTAACTGCTCATAGCAACCGCTAGTGCAGCTTTCGTGTCAACTGAAAATGTTGTCGGCAGGACTGACTCCAGCAAAACAAAAGAAAACCACTGATGGCGATTTCCACTGAATGATTGATGTTTTGATGGATTGCTGGCCGACAAAGTTGAATGATACCCATGATGTATGAAACATGTATGTTTGTGCTGTCAAACGGAGAGAATGGGAGCAGGTTAGGTATGAAAGGTATGAATCCTAAAAGTTGTCGCGTACATGTTAGATTGAGCTGAACATTTCAATATTTAAATCAAGTTTTTACGATAACAAATGAGGAACTTATTGAGTGCCTAAAGAAAGGAAAAGATCAAGAAGGACTCCCCTTCTAAAAAAACAGCTAGCATCAGCCCAATGTAAAACTGAATTAATAAAATAATAATAATACTTAAAATGTATATCGCGTTTTTCTAGACACTCAATAAATAGGAGTTCTGAAAGGTAGGGAGTGGCCAAGTTCTTTAGGGCTTTGTAGGTGGCGAGTAATATTTTGATGATGAGTATTTCAGATTTATTGCAGTTGAGTTTGAGAAACCAAGGTGATGGTCTTGGAGGAGAAGTAGAGTTGGGTGTCGTCAGCGTAGCAGTGGAAGTCGAGACCATGACGACGGATGATTCGTCCGAGGGGAAGGATGTAAATGAGGAAGAGGAGGGGACCAAGCACAGAACCTTGCGGGACACCGTGGGTGACTGGGGATTTACAGTTGTTTATGGCAATGAATTGATGGCGGTCTGAGAGATATGAGGTGAACCAGGAAAGGGCAGTGGCCAGTTATGCCAAGGGAGTATTGGAGACGTGAGAGGAGGTTGGAGTCGAAGGCGGCACTGAGGTCAAGGAGGATGAGGATGAGGATGGTGAGGAAGCCAGAGTCAGCAGCCAGAAGTATATCATTTGTGATTTTCAGGAGGGTGGTTCCTGTGCGGTGTTTTGAACTGAAGCCGGATTGGAAGGGTTCGTAGAGATTATGGAGATGGAGGTGGGACTTGAGTTCTGATGCAACAGCTCAGATTTTGGACAGGAAAGGGAGGTTCGAGATGGGCCGGTAGTTGTTGGGTATGTCAGGGTCAAGACCAGGTTTTTTTTAGCACTGGGGGGTGACAGCAGCGAGCTTGAGTGGGGAGGAAATGAGACCAGAGGACACACTGACTGTAGGGTGGCAAGCTAACAGCTAGCTGAAGAAGCAGCAGTCAGACTGTAGGGTGGCAAGCTAACAGCTAGCTGAAGAAGCAGCAGTCAGACTGTAGGGTGGCAAGCTAACAGCTAGCTGAAGAAGCAGCAGTCAGACTGTAGGGTGGCAAGCTAACAGCTAGCTGAAGAAGCAGCAGTCAGACTGTAGGGTGGCAAGCTAACAGCTAGCTGAAGAAGCAGCAGTCAGACTGTAGGGTGGCAAGCTAACAGCTAGCTGAAGAAGCAGCAGTCAGACTGAAGGGTGGCAAGCTAACAGCTAGCTGAAGAAGCAGCAGTCAGACTGTAGGGTGGCAAGCTAACAGCTAGCTGAAGAAGCAGCAGTCAGACTGTAGGGTGGCAAGCTAACAGCTAGCTGAAGAAGCAGCAGTCAGACTGTAGGGTGGCAAGCTAACAGCTAGCTGAAGAAGCAGCAGTCAGACTGAAGGGTGGCAAGCTAACAGCTAGCTGAAGAAGCAGCAGTCAGACTGAAGGGTGGCAAGCTAACAGCTAGCTGAAGAAGCAGCAGTCAGACTGTAGGGTGGCAAGCTAACAGCTAGCTGAAGAAGCAGCAGTCAGACTGTAGGGTGGCAAGCTAACAGCTAGCTGAAGAAGCAGCAGTCAGACTGTAGGGTGGCAAGCTAACAGCTAGCCGAAGAAGCAGCAGTCAGACTGTAGGGTGGCAAGCTAACAGCTAGCTGAAGAAGCAGCAGTCAGACTGTAGGGTGGCAAGCTAACAGCTAGCTGAAGAAGCAGCAGTCAGACTGTAGGGTGGCAAGCTAACAGCTAGCTGAAGAAGCAGCAGTCAGACTGAAGGGTGGCAAGCTAACAGCTAGCTGAAGAAGCAGCAGTCAGACTGTAGGGTGGCAAGCTAACAGCTAGCTGAAGAAGCAGCAGTCAGACTGTAGGGTGGCAAGCTAACAGCTAGCTGAAGAAGCAGCAGTCAGACTGTAGGGTGGCAAGCTAACAGCTAGCTGAAGAAGCAGCAGTCAGACTGTAGGGTGGCAAGCTAACAGCTAGCTGAAGAAGCAGCAGTCAGACTGTAGGGTGGCAAGCTAACAGCTAGCCGAAGAAGCAGCAGTCAGACTGTAGGGTGGCAAGCTAACAGCTAGCTGAAGAAGCAGCAGTCAGACTGTCCGCACCAGGACAGTTGAGAGGCTCTCAGGCCACCCGCCTCAGAGCAGTAGCATGGACAGGAGTATCCAGCGGGGAGCCGATTGGCTCATTGGTAGCCGCCGGCTAGCGAGAGACTGCCAGCTAGTTGCAGAGTGAGTAGATGGTAGCGGTGGAGAGCAGGTGTAACAGGTAAGCATAACAAATCGAAGCATTTGCAGAAGAATCGGCTATTGACCTTAACTACACTGTTAAATGAAATAAAATAAATCAGATGTATGTTACATTGTAAATAAGGTAGAATCAAACAAAAAACTGTCGCAGACGGAGCGTTAGACTAGAAAAAAAAGGCCATTGAGTCGAGCTATTAGTCTCATGGCCGATACCTCTAAATACTGTTGTTTTGTTTGTTCTGTATTGTATTGTGTTGAAATGTATATTTTGTGGAAGCACTGAGAGACACTTTACCTCGTCAAATTCCTTGTTTGTTCAAACTTACTTGGCCAATAAAACTGATTCTGATTCCGATAATATCCTCAGAGACTCAGTTCCTAGTCAAGAGCTGCAGCAAACCCAAAACACTCACTGCCCAAACAAAGCTTCGATCCCCGACACAGATAGCGGTTTTAATAGTTGTACAATCCTCGTTATATCATACAAACTGAAAACTACGAAGCACCATTGCAGTTTAGTGTAACACTTCCATAAATGTGGAATAATTATATTTAAAAGGACTTGTTAAAATGGATGCAGCAGAGGGGAAAGTATCCCAACTCTGTCTCCCTCGTACGGGTCAAACACAATCATTGTAACTTCGTGCCCTGAGACGAGTTCGCTGTTAGAAATGTGTTGTTCCCGAGGCCCAATGTGAACAAATCCTGATGACATCACCAGACATTTTACCACTTTCCACTAGAACTCCTCCAGCAGACAACAGACAGTTGTGTTCACAGGGTGAGTGGTACCAGCCATGAACAGATATTTAGATTTTAGAGCGTGAGATTGAAATTAAAACACATACACAACTGTGCAAGACTTCCTTTTCTCTCTCTTCCAAGGAAAATAGAGTAAACAACATTTTAGCCTGTAGCAATGAGCACGGCTAGCAGGTTAGCGTTCCTCTGGAGCCCCTCCACACACACATAGATAGATATATAATATGTTGCCACGAGCATTTCACGGAAATGCATTCTCGTCGTGGATGGATACGCCCCTGAAAACAGCAATTAGATCATTATAATCAATTTGTGTTAAAGGATTCCAACACATTGTTCTAATGTGCAATCAATGTGCATCATACCCATTACACGAGAGGATGATGTCACTCAAAACAACACGTCAGAATGGAAGCACCGGCCCGATAGAACGCTCAAATCACACACCCCGCCACAACAATGCGAGCTCCACCAACAGTGCGTCTCACTGGCTGGCAGGTGCAGCCTCCGAGTGGACTGACCGGCAGTCAGCCTTCCCATAGGCTACGGTCCGATGAGGGAAGCCAGCCAGGAACGGGCATTAGCCACGCTAGCGCGGCTAGCAGGGCTAACGGGATGCATGCACACGCGATACCTGCGACGCGTGACACGACGCAGCACAGATCCCTCCCACCCGCAGGGACACGAGTCCACGAGGCCAGGACGTCGGTCCAAATCCATCGTCTCTGGGTTTGGTCGTGGCAACACGGACAGGTTGATGAAAAGACGGATGGATGGAGGGATGAATGGGAGGGAAGGAGGGAAGGATGCAGAGGTCGAGAGCTCACCAGTTTGCCTTCTTCTTTTCTCTCCACCTCTTTCAGCACGTTATCCAGGCTATGTGTGTGTGTGTGTATGTGTGTGTGTGCGTGTATGCATGTATGCGTGTGTGTGTGTGTGTGTGTGTGTGTATGTGTGTGTGTGTGGTGAGCCGGCAAGGGAGACACACCGCTACATCCCCTCCTCTTCCTCTCTCTCTTACACTCCTTCTCTCTCCTCCCTAGCCTTTATTTAATTATTTCGGCCCCCCTTTCTCTCTCTCTCTCTCTCACTCTCTTTCTCTCTCGCTCCTCACAGCTGATGGAGTCTCCTTGCTTTTCTCAAGGCTGTTCGATTCTCCGTCCGATCCTCCCGTCTTCTTGTTATCCTCGATTAGTCCTCTCACTGGTTTTTTTGGCGTGGCAGGAGGATGCAAAAATAGAAGAGCGATAGAAAAACTAAATGCTGTGCCTGCCTTGTTTATTGAGAGCTGCTATCTGCATCGTACAATGCCCCCTCTCTCTCTCTCTCTCTCTCTCTCCCTGTCTTTCACTTTCACACTGTATGCCCCTCGCCCGCCCGCCTCTGTGCCTTGTGTGATGCAGCAGCACTGTATAGGCTCCGCCCCCGGAGAGACAGCGGTGCCACACAGCTGAGAGAGAAAGAGAGGGGGATGATGCTGGGAAAGCGTGGTGTCAGAGTGGGAGGGGGGAAGAGGCGGGTGGGGCTGTGGGTGGATGAACAGTGCTTGGTGATGGGGGAGGGAGGGGGGGGAGGAATCCGGTGCAAGGCAGGGCAGCATCATCCAGGATTTGAAAACCTCCCACCCTTTCCCTTCGTTCACTCTCTCTCTCTCTCTCTCTCCACACAGAGGGGGGTCTGTTCACGCACGCACACACACACACACACACACACATACACTTCAAAGCTGAAAAATAAATGATTTGAGAAGCAAGCTGCTTTTAAGGGGAGCCTTGTCTATTGTCCTCAGCTCTACCTTTTGATCCGGCGTTTAAGGACAAATGTCAGTTTAAAGCAGAGTTGATGGCAAAAAAAAAAAAAAATATGTATTTTATTTTGGTAAAATGAATTTACCATAATCATATGGGACCATAGGTCATTTCTTTTTATAAAGTAAGCCTTTTGCTTAATAGGAAATTAGCCATTTTTTCCACTTGTTGCGCTAATTTAAACTTTTCTAAACAAAATTGCTGCCTTTAAGATGGTCAAAAATGAATTTAAAAGTAGTTAAAATCTTAGATTTTATATTGCAATTGGGGTTGGCACATCGGCTTATTAGCGCCCCCTACTTCCGCATTGTTTACGCTGTTGATATCCTCGGCAACTAACGAAACTCAGTGGGTTCCTAAACTGTGGGGCGCGCCCCTCTAGTGGGGCGCAGTGGTACTACAGGTGGGGGCGCAGGAGGAAATGCAGAAAGACGTTTATTGATGACTTCACATATTACACAAGTTTAAAGTACACAGACGTAAAATAAAACTAAGAAATTAATAAATACACGTTGGAATGCGTGTACCGTCGTGTACATGTTTACATTACGCCGTTAGCAGTAAACTAAGGCGTGGTTGAGATGAAGTTTATCCAAAATGTACAACATTTGATATGCACGATGCTCTTGTATTATGTGTGTATCATATATGTCTTCTAAATAAATCCAAGAGTTATCTTGAATACATAAACCAGCTATACGGTGATGTGGAATTAGCTCTACAAAGGTCAGGAATCTTCAGACAGCCGCAAATGTGCTCTTTTATAGATAAAAGCGGTTGAGAATAAGGTAGATATACTTGTATTTTTTAAAGCGAGACTCTTTTTTAAATGACAAACCATCGCAAAAGTCAGATAACCAAAGTTATCTTGAACCTAAAAACCTTTTGATGCTTCGTCGGCATAGTTCATCAGAAGATATCAGACACAGGGTCCCTCCCTCCTCCGCCCTCTCATTCATTCTCCCCCTCTCCTCAAAAAAATTTATCTGACTCTCATTTGCTGACTGTTTCCCAAAGCTGCAGCGCTCACCAGCTAGAAAATCATACACTCTCAATTTCACAAACTTCTGTTGGCTGGACTCCACCTCCGGGTCCAAAAGTGCATCATCTAACTGTAACTCTGTGACTCATGGCTGACTCGGGGTCGGAGACGCATGAGCCCTCACCTGCATCCACTTTGTGCTCGCACTACAGCCAGGTGTGCCAGGGGGAGGGATGCCTAACCTAGTTTAACAGTGCCATTGGGGATCCCTCAGGGGGATGGATAGTGGAAGCCGAGAGGGGTTTACTCACTGTCTTCTCCGGGGCAGGGCATGCCGGGCTGAGCCGGGACGCTGGGGAAGACTGCGGGAGAAAGGCATGAACAAAAGATGATTTAAATTTGTGCTGTGAGAACAATATGCTAAACACAATCCCTAACCCTCAACCGTCTGCCATCCACATGATGAACACCCTGATTATGTATTCATTGAACAATCTGGGGAAAAAACATGAATAAATGGCAAAATGGGGAATATTTAATAATTTATGTTTGTGTGTCTATTCTCTGGTCTTCTGAAGTTGCCCACTGTGGCCACAAGTTAAGTATTAATGATCATAAAATGCTAACTCACCGTGCAGCAGTAGACCGGACCTCTTGGTGCGATTGTAAATACGAAAGGCCTCCTCCAGCTCCAGCTCAGACGAGATGGTACACGGGTCTCCTTTCACCAACGCAACGCACAACAAGTTCATCAACCAGACACACTCACAACAACAAGAACCAAGAGTCACATTTATTCAAGAAAGCTAAACTACAAAAATACCATGAGTAATACCATAAGTAATACCATGAGTAATACCATGTGTAATACCATAAGTAATACCATGAGTAATACCATAAGTAATACCATGAGTAATAAGTAATACCATGAGTAATACCATGAGTAATACCATAATTAGTACCATGAGTAATACCATAATTAGTACCATAAGTAATACCATAATTAGTACCATGAATAATACCATACGTAATACCATAAGTAATACCATGAGTAATACAATAAGTAATACTATAAGTAATACCATGTGTAATACCATGAGTAATACTATAAGTAATACCATAATTAGTACCATGAATAATACCATAATTAATACCATAAGTAATACCACGAGTAATACCATAAGTAATACCATGAGTAATACCATGAGTAATACTATAAGTAATACAATAAGTAATACCATAAGTAATACCATAAGTAACAATATAAGTAATACCATAAGTAATACCATGAGTAATACAATAAGTAATACTATAATTAAGAGCCACTGAAGTGCTAATGTGTTTTTATTCAAGTCGTGAAGGATGTGACTTTCTCACGGACCCCATGCTGTGAGGCTCCACCCACCTTCGTCATCGATCCACTTGAGTGTGATGGGCTGTTGCTTAGCCACGCTGCACATCTTTCTCACCTCCTTGTGCAACTCCACGAAGGTTACCGTGGCTGCCAGGTCCGCAATCAGCATGTCCCTGGAAGCACACACACACACACACACACACACACACACACACACACACACACACACAGAGTAAATGTCAAGATGTGGTCTCTTTGTGGACGTGGAGCAGAGATCAGGAGATCCCTCACGGGGGTTTCAAGAGTAAGTGAGGAAGCCACTCTTTTACTATTGAATTCAAAGTACACTGATCTCATCTGGAAAAAAGACACACAGCACGTGTTAAGCAAACGTGTTAATATTAACATGTAATATGAACATGACATTTCTCCCCTGGGGATGAACACAGTAATCCCTCATCATATCTGCAGTCCCCTCCTCCGCCAACTGGTTCATCCACGTCTTCGTAAAAACACCCTCGCAGGCTAGCAGCGTCGGACGGGGTGTGTAAGCAGGTCTTTAGTTGAGGTTTTGCGTCTTTACGAAAATCCCGTATTTCTTCCGGAACTTTCATTAAACTTGCCGTGTCGTCTGGCCGAGTGTTAGCATTAGCTCCACCATCTTGTACGTGTTCCGTAGAGCTGTATTTTGTATTTTATTCATTTTGATTCTCTCCAATCGTGCCGTTTTGTTTATTTGTGTCCTGTTTCCTCATTGTTGCCCCACTTACCGGACAGATTATTCGCAATAAATTGTATTTTTACCGTTGCATTGAAAATGCGGAAGGTTATGTTTTGATTTCCGTGTATTTATTTATTGATTTATTTATTTGTATGCGTGTTACTCGCATAACTAAAAAAGTATTAAACCGAATCGCATGAAATTTGGTGGGATGACTGGTTATTATCCGGGGACCATTTGATTAGATTTTGGGATCGATCGGGTCAAAGGTCAAGGTCATAAAAAGGTCAAAATCTTCTTTTTACCATAGCGCGGTCAATTTTTATTCAATTGGCATGCAACTAATGCCAAAATGTTCATAATTCAAGATTCAAGATTCAAGATGTTTTATTTGTCACATACACACATGTGTGTGTGTGTGTGTGTGGCCTGACCGCAGCAGCTGAAACAGATTCAATGCCCAATCTTGTGATATGCGAAGGTATGCGCTCTACCGAGTGCCCGTTCTAGTTGATTGTTTATTAGGGAGTAGTTGAGTGGAGTGCTAACGAGAGCGTGTCCGCTAGGCGCGGCTAGATTGCTACACGGGCTGACTTGGTGGGACGCTGGTATGGCTGCAACGACGAATCGATGAAATGTGATTATTAAAAAGAGTTGCCGACGAATTTCATTATCGATTAATTACGTTGCACGATTATTAAGCCGCTCGTTAAGTGGCGGAGATGTTCGAGGTCGTTGAGTTGAGCGCAGCGGAGGAAGAGGAAAGACCATCGGAGGGAGCCGTAACGTCGGATCAATCAGGACGACCCGAGTCATCACAGTCACCCCGTTTCACACGGGGAAAAATCAATAAAGTCTGTTAATTGCAAGTTATGCAAAAGCGACATGGCGCGGCACGGGAGCCCCGGGGTGATGACTCAGCACCTAGAACCTAAACATGTCGGAGTCCTTGATGAGGACTCCGACATGTTTACTCGCTATCCAGTTTGACGAGTTAGCGTTAGCTCTTTAATATCGGGCGTAAAGAGGGGTGGTGTAGTTTGCGAGCCTTTTCTGGCTTATTAACTTCTCAATCTGTGGTCATGTCTATATTCTGTGTTTTGTCCCATATCGGTTGTTGTTGGCAAATATATTTGTGTGTGTTTTGTACTTTTTTATTTTATTTTAAAGTTATTTTATCGCACTTGATCTCATTAAGCTGTGTTTAAAATGTGGTGTATCAATGAACTGTGAGTGTCAGTGAGTGAGTGTGTGTGAGTGAGTGTGTGAGTGTGTGTGAGTCTGAGTGTGTGTGATTGTGAATGTGTGTGAGTCTGAGTGTGTGTGATTGTGAGTGTGTGTGAGAGTGTGTGAGTCTGAGTGTGTGTGATTGTGAGTGTGTATGAGAGTGTGTGAGTCTGAGTGTGTGTGAGAGTGTGACTGTGTGTGAGACTGAGTGTGTGTGATTTTGAGTGTGTGTGTGTGTGTGTGTTTGTATGTGAGTGTGTGTGTTTGTATGTGCGTGCGTGCGTGAATTCATATAGAGAGGAAATCAACACCCTTCAGTGTGGCGCTCAGAGCTCAACCTGCTGCTCAGTCGAGCCGATTGTTGATTTTTAGAACAAAAGGAGGTCCTTCATATAAAAAGCCTCAGCCAGCTCCAACCTGCTCACCTGCTGCTCACCTGCTGCTCTCTGGCCCGATACAGAACCATCAGCTGCCGACCCGCACCACGTCAGCTTCTCCTCCTGACTCACCTCGTCCTCCACCGTATAATATATATATACGTTAACGTCGCTAAATGGAGCTAAAACCTGAATGAATAACCTTGTAATCAATAAATGACATATATATATATATATATATATATATAAATATGTACATATATATATTAAAATATGTGTATATATATATATATATATATATATATGACATGTGCATGTTCAGCCGCTCTGCTGCTAGCTGCAGTATTTATACACGCAGCTGCTAAAAATCAGGTTTTTAATGTGAACTGGGCCAAAGAAACAGCCGGATACGTGTTTGTGTTGTACCGTCAACAAATATCACCGCCGAGAACATGCGCAGGAGCTACAGTGACTGGGCCCACGGAGGTGTGTCTGACAGGAGTGTGTGTTGGTGTGTGTGTTGGTGTGTGTGTGTGTGTGTGTTTATGGCAAGTGTTAATTGAACTCTGACAAGGTGCAAGGAGCAACGACAGCTTGCTTCCCAGCAGGCATTGCTTCACGCAGGCAAAAACCCACGCAAATCAAAGTGGAACAAATGTGTCACACACACACACACACGAGGGTTATGCCTATATGTATTTTTACACTTGTGTTTTTTGACATGTGATCAACCTAAACCGTAATGATGCTTATGCAACATCCTTAAACATATGATGTGCAACAGGGGTCTCCTACTTCATGTGTTCTCTGTCCTCCATGTTAAGAATCCCCTCCACTCTCAACCTGAAGGTGTGTGTGACGAGAGGACACGCACACTGTGGCTGACCCTTGCACCGGAAACCCTCGAGCGCTGAGCACCCCAAGGGATCGGCCATGCTCGAGAACATTTGGCCACCTGCTCAACATGCTGATCTTTGGCCCCTCTAATCGGAAACGCTCCATCAACGCTCGCTCAAACGCAGTTCAACGGTCACTGCGCGATGGCATGTTGTGATTATGACACGACGATGCAACACGTTTAATTTAACTTTATCCCGGGAAACTCTATTAAAACTGATAGGTCATTTAAATGGATCCAGCTGTGGATGTATGCTATGTTTAATATGCTGGACTTCATATGATGACGACAACGTGCAGACGGCTAGAGCTAAGTATCCGAATGCTACGTTGGTAGCGCTGGAAGAGACAGTTATCCAGACGTCGTCGGGGAAAGTCACCGAGCTGTGTGAGCCTACGGGTGATGTCATGTATAAATATTAGGGCTGTCAATCGATTAAAAAAAATTAACTAATTAATAAAGTTAAAAGTTCCTTCTTTTTAAAGACAAAACTTCACACAGAGCTGTGTTTTCAAAGAGGCTCGTATTTAATATCGTGGATGATAAATTGTTTCTTCAGTGAAACATCAGATTAGTAAAAAAAAAAGAAGTATATTGAGACCCCATTGGTCCTGTCATCTTTAACATTGAACAGCAGCCCATTCAATGTTTAATGTTCAACAAACAAACATAAAGTGCCTCACACTTAAACTTGGAAAACAATATTAATTCTAATAATTTTCTGGAGGTTTTAATTGAAATATGTTAGTAAATATAAAGGTAACAGGAGGTAAATATATATATGATATTGATGTTATGAACCCGAACACGAGGGCGATAGATGATCAGACGTGTGTGGGACGTCCTCAACAAGTATAAAGCAGAACTAGTGGTTATTTATTCCGTGGTGGATGAAGGAGATGATAACTGTTTCCACGGAGTAAAGCCAGAGAGATAAGCCCCGCCCCCTTTAGGCGCGAATAAACCACAAATAGTCAGGCGAGTAAAGCGTCGTGAATACTTCCTGGGTTTTGTAATGCTACTGAAACGCAGTTAGTGTATCAACCCTTCTTCCCAATCACAAAACACTTAATAACTTATAATAATAATAATCATAATAATACATCTTAAAGACCTACACTGTCTGCGCAAAAATCTGTAGCCAAAAGCCTTGACATGATTTGTAAAATAAGACCTTGATACATATTCTACATACCATGCCATTCAAGATTATATTAAAAACTGAGTGGATTAGTCAGAGTTTAATGGGGCCACATTGAGGCCCTTTGTATACACACACGTCCAAAAATACATGTGAGGGCATCGCCCAGCCAACAGCACTTCTGACCCAATTCAGAGTTCTCAGGAAGTTCAGTAAACTGCAACCATGTCAACAATAGAGATAACGTGTTCCAGAAAGGAAACATGCCAGATTCAGCTGCAGCGACGGTAAATGGTGTGTGTCGGTCGGTGACCCCCGCGGCCATGAGCCTCTTAGTGCCTAGTGCCACTCAAACTGAATACATCCACTGTGGTAGGACAGACAGGGTTCATACACATGGAAACCAATGGGGTTCCAGGACTTTTACAGGACTTTAAAACAAATGTCCATGACCAAACATTATTTGAAATCTCGGTGTATACATGAAAAAGTGAGAAAATGTCGTATTTAGACTACCACAGACAAGTTAATATTTACAAGGTTGCAAGGTTTCATATATATATATATATATTATATTATATATATATTATATTATATGTATGTATATAATATATATAATATAGGTAGTCTCTATCCCACACTTGGCATTGCGAGGTTTCATATATGTATATAATATATTTATATTATATATTTAATATTGTATATACATATATAATATATTTACATAATATACATATATATTATATGATATATACATGTTATATCATATATATTATAATATCTATATATGTATAAGTTTGTGTATATATATAAGTTTGTATATATATATATATATATCAGGGCTGATTTAGAAGTGTTGATAGCATTTTGAGTTATTTTTAACAATGAAACAACATTTTTTAAATTATTGATGATATAACATCTCAAAGTTCTGTCATATTATTTCGTCTACAGCTTAAAACACGTGTCAAAACGTGCAGTTAATTTACTCTTTGATTATATAAAATCACTCAACTCGAGATACCACGAGACAATACCACAACAATCTATTGTGCTCGTTTCATTTCCTTTTTTATTTTGTATATTTGCTTTAATCCTTATTGTTGTGAAGGTGAACACAGGTGGGGTGAACTACGTCGGAGTGCAGTGTCACTCTCACTGACCTAGCTTGAGCTCAGGAGCACACAGCGCCGGAGACTCCACAGGTGTTTCCCTCGTCATCGTCCCCCGCCGGCCAACGTCACCGTCGGCTTACTGTGACATAATACGATGACGTAACGTCACTTACCTGCCGTAGTGTGCTTTAATTTTCACCAAATCCGACGAGTCCAAGTCCATGACGGATCCGTTTGCCGCTACCATATGCATTGCGCACAGTTTGGTGTAACGTCGTTACCTTCCCAACTAGACCGGCCCAAACTAGTTTTTACCAGCTAACTAGTCAAGCTGGCCGTTACATAACACCACGAGGAGTAACGTCCCGTCCGCGACTCTCGAACTAAAAAAAGTTTGTCGAACTCCTGGGGAAGTGTATTTCGTCAATGATAGCGGTCTCTCCGGAAGGAGGAGTAGTCAAGCGACAGGTTTTATGTAACCACATCCGGTTTTGTATTTCAAAATAAAATTCATCCGCTGAATGTGGCTACGCATTTAAGACGAGCTCTTTTATTTTGTGAAATCGAAACCCCGGTTGTGTTTAGAGAGCTCGGTTGACTTGACATGTTTTATTGCTCACTATGGTTACCGGGAATCCAAATTCACCTGTCCTTCTGTTTCTGACGGGACACGTCGAGAAAACCGTCGGTAGCGTCGCATGTTCGGTGCTGCAGACGGTGTAAGGTAGTTCAGCGTGAGTTTAATGTGGATTTATTAAAGGTCGCACGGTGGTATTGGTCTCTCTTCTCCTCATACAGGTGGTCTGTCCACCTAACTTCTTCTGTGGTATATGTACTCTTTTATTGTAACGTCCTTGTCATATTCCTGCGTTAGAGGGCGTGTCTTTTCATTCCCTGAACTCGCTAATTTATTTTTATAATATCAACATGATTTTGTAAAATTAATAAATTAATAAAATCCTTAAGGGTGAACGGTTGTCTTTTCTCCACACAAAAAAGTCAAAAAAATGAACATCCAGGAGTAGTGAATTCAAGGTGGTTGTTCACAAGCGCCACCTGCTGGTTGATTGAAGAACAACATCAGAAAGACATTGGCGAGGCTGTATCAATGATTATCAACTTAACCAACTTCAAAGAATCTTCATTAACCATCTTTTTATAACTGTCTTTGCATTTTATTATTGTTTATTTAAATGTAAAGGTATTGTAGATGCATTTATATAAATGTAAAAGTACAAGCACATTTCTAAAAATATTATAACATTAATCCATTTAATTGAATGATATTTATTATAACCAACATTACTGTATCAAAGATCAAACGCAAGTTATTACAATAACTTTGTTCAAAGCCTTTAGAAGGACACAACTCTGGTCCAGTGGTTGGACAGTATAACTATATATATATATATATATATATATATATATATATATATATATATATATATATACAGGACTGTCTCAGAAAATTAGAATATTGTGATAAAGTTCTTTATTTTCTGTAATGCAATTTAAAAAATATTAAATATTAAAAGAATAAAAGGCTTGCAATATTTCAGTTGATTTGTAATGAATCCAGAATGCATGACATTTTTGTTTTTTTAATTGCATTACAGAAAATAAAGAACTTTATCACAATATTCTAATTTTCTGAGACAGTCCTGTATATATACATATATTGAATGCCCTTAGTTGACCAGTGGTTGAGTGAGTTTCCCTCTGCTGCCACCAGGTGTGTCTATTAAATTAGAAATAGAAATTTTCAGCCAATAATTGAACAAAGCTATGTGACAATATTATGTATACATTATATATATATATATCAAATATACTATATGATATATATATATATATGATATATATATATCATATATATATTATATGCATACGTAAAAGATGAAGAAAGATGAGAAAAAATGATAAGTATAAGTACAATAGGTATGTAGAATGATGTGTCTTCACAGTTACACATTTACGATGTAACTGTTAATTAATTAATGTCTTATGAACAATACAAATAACCTTTTAAAATGTTTTTTTTTAAATCTGTAATGCACCATTTCTGGTTCCACAAAGAACTTTTTTAACCAGGGTTCTTTAAAGAACCATTTCCTTAAAGAGTTCTTCAAAGAACCTATAAAGGTGTCTCAAAGAACCTTAAAAACATGGTTCTTAAAGGCACCATTTCCAAAATGGTTCCTCAGTCGGTGATGGTTCTCCGTAAAACCACAAAGCCTTTTAAAGAACTATTTAAGAACCATTTTGTTTCTGTGTGAAGTTGCTTCTTCATGGCATCAGTGGAGAGTCAGCCTCTGATGAAGATGAAGATGAACCTTCTGCATTCTCACCAAATAGTTCCAGAGTGATCCTCTCCGTGCGGCCGTGTCTGGTCCTTCGCTCTACTCGTCTTCTTCCCGTCATGGATGATATTTTTGCCAGTTCTTTTCAGTTTTTAGGACACAAACATGTTTGATGTCTCTGTCCTCCTGCTGCAGGAACGTTTCCTCCTCCCACCTCGGACTCACGTTTCAAAACAACAAGTCCTACACATGACTCCTTCTCTCACTCACACCCGTTTATCACCACAAAGACCTTATCGTGGCCCCAAATCTGACTTTTTAAATGTTATATTATAAGATTTGAGAAACATCTAAAGTTATAAATTCATTTACATTGCCAAAGAAGAAAAAAAGAAATGTACATTCCTCTCTCCATTTGAACCATCCTTAGTTATTAAGGAGGAGTGAAGAGCCCGGGGAGCAACTGGGGGTTCAGTGCCTAGCTCATGGGCACTTTGGCATGCAACTAATGGGGAAAGTGGGAATCGAACCCGATACCTTGTGGTTACTGGACGAACACTCATCCCCACTCACAAAAACTGGGGAGCAACCGTCTATCAAGGGAGAGGAGGGAGAAAAAAGGAAAGGGGGAGAAGGGGAAAAGAAGAAGAGAGGAAAGAAAATGCGCAGGTTCAAATCCCGACCCCGGCAGGTTGGATATTTATGATATTCATTAAAAAAGTGAGGCCCTGACGCCACTTCTCATCTGTCAAACAGATCCCAACAAATCCTGCATTATATCCATATTTCCATCAACATACAGTTCTTACTACGGGGCCTATGAACACAAAATACACACATTGATTACATTTTCTTCTAAAACATAACCATAAAGTATAAATGTGTAGTTTGGGGTCACCCAGACAATTTGGTGTTTTCCATGAAAACTCAATTTTATTCATCAAATGAACAACAAATATATTCAAGATATTGGCAAGGTTAGAAATAATTAATTTTATTTGAAATATAAATCTTGTTCTTCAAACTTGTGGCTTAAAGGAAGACCAGTGTTATAGCTTCTCTCATCAGTATAACTGTTTTCAGCTGCGCTCACATAAAAAGGCCTTTCAAGGGTTTTCTACCCCTCCGTTAGTCTTCTAAGGCGATAACACAATGTACCACTAGAACACTGGAGATGGGCCTCTACACACCTCTGTAGAGATTTCAATGCAGACACGTGACTGAGCTGCTGGGACGCAGCTGGAGCTGATATCCGGGTACGAGCAGATTCCACGATGATTACTCACGGTGACTTTGCTGAAACTTCCTGTTGAAATGTGCAAATGAGGCATCGTCTCTATTTGCAGAAACAGTGACAAGGAAAATATTATGTCCGTCCATGTTTATGCCAAAAAAGTAGCAGGACACTGCAGGGAATCGAACCCCATCCCAGTAAACCAGGAGTACCATTACCAGTGGCTTTTTTCTTTTTGAGGCTTGTGGGTCATAATCATTTCTTGCATGTTAAACTGTTAAATTCGTTTCTAATTATTCTCATTTCATACAATACATGCATGGCCACTTTTATAGCTTCTCTCACCAGCATAACTGTTTTCAGCTGTGCTAACATAAAAAGGGTTTGAAGGGTCTTCTAAGGCGATAACACAATGTACCACTAGAACACTGTAGATGGGCCTCTATACACCGATGTAGAGACTTCATTAAACACCAGAGAATAGTCATTTACCACACTAAGAAATGTCCTTATATTTTTATTTTTTTAAACCAGAGCTTTTCTTTGAAAATAAAGTATAGAATGTATTTAGGATTAATTTCATGTTATCTACATTGAAAGAAAAAAGTGCTTTTCTATAAAAAAAATAAGGACATTTCTCAATGACCCCACACTTTTCAACGGTAGTGTATGTATAACCACGAACCAGAATAATAATAATAATTCAAAGTATTAAATGTACATTGTATTGTTGCTGCTACTGTGTTATGTAACGGGAGGAATAGCATCTCTTTCCGACAGCTGTTCCTCTCGTCCTCCTCAGCTTGGCCCGGGTCACTGAAGAGCTCTGAGACCGGGGGGCTGTGGGCCCTCACGGGGGTCTCCTGGGGGTCTCGTGTGGGCGGCCATGTTATTCTCATTTCTGCAGACTGCAGCCGGTGGAATGGGAGGTTTGTTTTGCACGCCAGACGTCGGCCCGCCCCGATCCACCGTGGATAAATACCGCACCTCGTCTCTCGCTGGTCATTTCGTTTCCCAGCCTCCTGCAGAACGATGCTCCGCCTCGGCACCGCGCTGCGTGAGTATGAGACGGGACGAGAGAAACACGGCGTTAGCATTATGAACATTTAAAACAAAGTTTTGTAACATTTTCCATTTCAGTGCTCGCAGCGACCTGTCTGCTTCTGAGCACAGGTAGGTGTGTGTGTGTGTGTGTGTGTGTGTGTGTGAGTGATCAGTGAGTAGAGAGAGAGGTGTGTGTGTGTGAGAGTGGACTGATCAGTGATTAGAGAGGAAAGGTGTGTGTATGTATGTGTGTGTGTGTGTGTATATATGTATGTATGTACGTATGTATGTGTGTGTGTGTGTGTGTGATCAGTGAGTAGAGAGAGAGGTGTGTGTGTGTGTGTGTGTGTGTGAGAGAAAGAGAGTGGACTGATCAGTGAGTAGAGAGGAAAGGTGTGTGTGTGTTTGCATGTGTGTGTATGCATGTGTGTGTATATATGTATGTATGTATGTACGTATGTATGTGTGTGTGTGTGTGTGTGTGTGTGTGATCAGTGAGTAGAGAGAGAGGTGTGTGTGTGAGAAAGAGAGTGGACTGATCAGTGATTAGAGAGGAAAGGTGTGTGTATGTATGTGTGTGTGTGTGTGTGTGTGTGAAAGAAGAGAGTGGACTGATCAGTGAGTAGAGAGGAAAGGTGTGTGTGTGTATGTGTGTGTGTGTGTGTGTGTGAAAGAAGAGAGTGGACTGATCAGTGAGTAGAGAGGAAAGGTGTGTGTGTGTATGCATGTGTGTGTGTGTATACACGTATGTGTGTGAGTGTGTATGCATTGAGTGTATGTGTGTGTGTATGCGTGTGTGAGAGAAATAAGAGTAGACTGATCAGTGAGTAGAGATGTGTGTGTGTGTATGCATGTATGTGTGTATTATGCATGTGTGTGTCTGTGAGTGTGTATGCATGTGTGTATCTGTGAGTGTGTATGCATGTGTGTGTGTTAAACTCCTCCTGTCACATGTGTTTCTAGGGGTTGCTCCGGAGGTTGTTGTCACCTGTGAAGTGGGCGCCGCCGTCCACCGCCTGAGCTGTGGTGAGCGACCGTCCTTCAATGAAAGGAATGAAGAGACAGAAACCCAGTGATGATGATGATGATGATGATGATGTCATTCTCGTTTCCTCTCCGCGGTGTTCAGACGACAGCAGCGTGATCGTGGTGCAGGCGGCGCTGTACGGACGGGCGGACCGTGAGACCTGTGGGGAGGGGAGACCCCCGAGTCAGCTGGCCGACACGCAGTGCTCCCAGGGGGGCTCAGCGGAGGTCCTCAAGACCAGGTACCGCACAGGAAGAGGGGCCACACGCTTTCTCAATGTGGACCCTCGTGGGAATGAGTCTCAGAACCAGGTCACACAGACAACACAGAACAATAATGGTTCTTTAAAAGGCTTTGTGGTTTTACGAAGAACCATCAACTACTGAAGAACCATTATGGAAATGGTCCCTTAAAGAACCATTTTTTAAGGTTCTTTGAGACACCTTTATAGGTTCTGTAAAACACTCTTCAAGGAAATGGTTCTTCACAGAACCCTTGTTTGAAAGGTTCTTTGTGGAACCATAAATGGTCCCTTAAAGAACCATGTTTTAAAGGTTCTTTGAGACACCTTTATAGGTTCTGTAAAACACTCTTTATGGAAATGGTTCTTCACAGAACCCTGGTTTGAAAGGTTCTTTGTGGAACCATAAATGGTGCCTTAAAGAACTATTTTTAAAGGTTATTTGAGACACCTTCATTGGTTCTTTGAAGAACTCTTTTTGATGAAATGGTTCTTTAAAGAACCGTGGTTTGGAAGGTTCTCTGTGGAACCAGAAATGTGTGTTTTCTGGTGACTGTCTCTTCCCGTCCTCCCGATGCAGGTGTGATGGGAAAAGGTTTTGTGAAGTGAGCGTGACGGCCTTCGGGACGCCGGACCCCTGCGTCGGCACCTTTAAATACCTACAGACCAACTACACCTGCCGCCCCGCAAGTCAGTCACGATGCTGCGGGGAACTAAAGCGAGGCGTAACTTTACTCAAGCACTGTCCGAAAAGAAAAGAAAAATCCGGAAAGTTGAGATGTCCAATGTTTTTTCCCTCGACATGTTGCCACTTGTACACATCTGCATCTTTTGGGCCTCCAGGGGGCGCTCTGTTCCCGTGGAGACGCTAATCACATTTAATGTACTCCATGTTGTTGTTGACAGTTCACCAGGTGACATGTGAGCACTCTTTGGCCCACCTGCACTGTGGTAAGATCTCACCAAGCGTGATTCCATTTTCACGTCACTTCATAACTTCATGTCACTTTGACCTTTGACCTCTCAACGCTACATTTTTCGATCCCCTTTGCGTGCACCTCTTCCTCCTCTTCTCTCCAGATGAAGGGCAGGTCATATCCCTCTACGGTGCCACTTATGGACGCTACGACCAGACCACGTGCACCTTCGGACGGCCCGCCTCCCAGACCCAGAACATCGCCTGCTCGAAGCCCGCCAGCGGCGTCTCCGCCAGGTGCAGTTGGCCCCTCTTTGAGCTGCGGCGTTTTAATGGTGGTGTATCTAACTTTACATCTGCAGTGATGGCTGCACGTTTGTGACGCCGCCCACCTGCCACCTGCTCTACGCTCCAGTGCAGCCAGGCCTCTAACACGTCTCTGCCTCCACAGCTGCAGCGGGAGGAACAGCTGTGTCATCAGAGTGGACAACTCGGTGTTTGGGGACCCGTGTGTCGGCACGTACAAGTACCTGGAGCTGGCGTACACGTGTGAATGTAAGGAGCTGATGATGCTCGTCCGCACGCCGGAACACGAAGGGGCCATCTGGAACCCAAAATGGCTCTTCAGAGAGATGCCATAGAAGAACCATTTCTGGTTCCACGAAGAACCTTTCAAACCAGGGTCCTTTAAAGAATCGTTTCCTTAAATAGTTCTTCAAAGAACCTATAAAGGTGCCTCAAAGAACCTTAAAAAATGGTTCTTTAAGGCACCATTTCTGGTTCCACGAAGAACCTTTCAAACCAGGGTCCTTTAAAGAACCGTTTCCTTAAATAGTTCTTCAAAGAACCTATAAAGGTGTCTCAAAGAACCTTAAAAAATGGTTCTTTAAGGCACCATTTCTGGTTCCCCAAAGAGCCTTTCAAACCAGGGTTCTTTAAAGAACCATTTCCTTAAATAGTTATCAAAAGAACCTATAAAGGTGTCTCAAAGAACCTTTAAAAATGGTTCGTTTAGGCACCATTTCTGGTTCCATAAAGAGCCTTTCAAACCAGGGTCCTTTAAAGAACCATTTCCTTAAATAGTTCTTCAAAGAACCTATAAAGGTGTCTCAAAGAACCTTAAAAATGGTTCTTTAAGGCACCGTATCTTGTTCCACAAAGAGCCTTTCAAACCAGGGTTCTTTAAAGAACCATTTCCTGAAATAGTTCTTTAAAGAACCAATAAAGGTGTCTCAAAGAACCATAAAAAATGGTTCTTTAAGGCACCATTTCTGGTTCCACAAAGAGCCTTTCAAACCAGGGTTCTTTAAAGAACCATTTCCTTAAATAGTTCTTCAAAGAACCTATAAAGGTATCCCAAAGAACCTAGAAAGGTATCTCAAAGAACCTAGAAAGGTATCTCAAAGAACCCATAAAGGTGCCTCAAAGAACCTTTAAAATGGTTCTTTAAGGCACCATTTCTGGTTCCACAAAGAGCCTTTCAAACCAGGGTTCTTTAAAGAACCATTTCCTTAAATAGTTCTTCAAAGAACCTATAAAGGTATCCCAAAGAACCTAGAAAGGTATCTTAAAGAACCTAGAAAGGTATCTCAAAGAACCCATAAAGGTACCTCAAAGAACCTTTAAAAATGGTTCTTTAAGGCACCATTTCTGGTTCCACAAAGAGCCTTTCAAACCAGGGTTTTTTAAAGAACCATTTCCTTAAATAGTTATCAAAAGAACCTATAAAGGTGTCTCAAAGAACCTTAACAAATGCTTCTTTAAGGCACCATATCTTGTTCCACACAGAACCTTTCTAACCAGGGTTCTTTAAAGAACCATTTCCCTAGAGTTCTTCAAAAAACCTATAAATGTACCTTAAACGAAAAAAAATGGTTCTTCAGGAGGTGATGGTTCTTCGTAGAACCACAAAGCCTTTTTAAGAACCATTATGTTTCTGTGTCTAAGTGTGGATAGGAAACATGAGGATCATTACCATAACTTAAGTATTTATCTTTTTAATGATACAAATCTGGCTCTATAACCAAGAAGTGTTCCACTTTAATTCGGCTACATTGGTTCTTGAGATATTTATCTGAATCTTTCATCTGCTTTTTTTTTTTTACAGATCCATCTACCATTCTGTAGTGTTGTCACCACAATAAGATCAATAAGATCCCAATACACGTCATAAATAAAATGTGTTCAATCAGCAGCGTGTGGCTGGGATTCAGTTTTATTGATTTTTGCTGTTGTGTGAATGATTATTGAACAAAGTTATTTTGAGGGTGACGACGCCCCTTGACCAGCGTTACAACCCGGCCTGGAGACGGCAACAAGGATGGGAGACCAGACGAGTTGAAAAACAAAAGATTTAGACATTTAAAAGAATAACAACATGCTTCAACAAAACAAATAAAGACATTAGTACAAAATGCAGTTCGGAAAAATATCAGCCAGCACTGTGGTGTGGTGATTATTCTATAGTGAGTAAGTAAAGTTTATTACCTTTGCATTGAAAATGCGGAAGGTTATGTTTTGATCGCCGTATATTTATTTATTTGTATGCGTGTTACTCGCATAATTCAAAAAGTATTAAACCGAATCGCATGAAATTTGGTGGGATGACTGGTTATTATCCGGGGACCATTTGATTAGATTTTGTGATCGATCGGGTCAAAGGTCAAGGTCATGATAAGGTCAAACTCTTTCTAAATCAATAAATCCAGGTTGAGGTTCATACATAATTCTTTTGTGATGTTTACCACAATATCCGGAATCAAGTTACATCAATTTACAGTTCCCCACTCTCACGCCAATTTTATTTTTACCGTTGCATTGAAAATGCGGAAGCTTATGTTTTGATCTCCGTGTATTTATTTATTGATTTATTTATTTGTATGCGTGTTACTCGCATAATTCAAAAAGTATTAAACCGAATCGCATGAAATTTGGTGGGATGATTGGTTATTATCCGGGAACCGTTTGATTGGATTTTGGGATCAATCGGGTCAAATGTCAAGGTCAAGGTCATGAAAAGGTCAAAATCTTCTTTTTACCATAGCGCGGTCAATTTTTATCCAATTGGCATGCAACTAATGCCAAAATGTTCATAATTCAATGCCCAATCTTGTGATATGCGAAGGTATGCGCTCTACCGAGTGCCCGTTCTAGTTGATTGTTTATTAGGGCGTAGTTGAGTGGAGTGCTAACGAGAGCGTGTCCGCTAGGCGCGGCTAGATTGCTACACGGGCTGACTTGGTGGGACGCTGGTATGGCTGCAACGACGAATCGATGAAATGTGATTATTAAAAAGAGTTGCCGACGAATTTCATTATCGATTAATTACGTTGCACGATTATTAAGCCGCTCGTTAAGTGGCGGAGATGTTCGAGGTCGTTGAGTTGAGCGCAGCGGAGGAAGAGGAAAGACCATCGGAGGGAGCCGTAACGTCGGATCAATCAGGACGACCCGAGTCATCACAGTCACCCCGTTTCACACGGGGAAAAATCAATAAAGTCTGTTAATTGCAAGTTATGCAAAAGCGACATGGCGCGGCACGGGAGCCCCGGGGTGATGACTCAGCACCTAGAACCTAAACATGTCGGAGTCCTTGATGAGGACTCCGACATGTTTACTCGCCATCGTTTGACGAGTTAGCGTTAGCTCTTTAATATCGGGCGTAAAGAGGGGTGGTGTAGTTTGCGAGCCTTTTCTGGCTTATTAACTTCTCAATCTGTGGTCATGTCTATATTCTGTGTTTTGTCCCATATCGGTTGTTGTTGGCAAATATATTTGTGTGTGTTTTGTACTTTTTTATTTTATTTTAAAGTTATTTTATAGCACTTGGTCTCATTAAGCTGTGTTTAAAATGTGGTGTATAAATGTAAGCGGACTCATCCCCCCCAGAAATGAGCCCAATGAGGGTGGTGTCGTCCGCGAACTTAAGGAGCTTGACGGACTGGTGACTGGAGGTGCAGCTGTTGGTCTACAGGGAGAAGAGTAGAGGGGAAAGAACGCAGCCCTGAGGGGAACCGGTGCTTATAGTCCTGGAGTCAGAGACGTCCCCAGCCTCACGCCTTGCCTCCTGTCAGACAGGAAGTCGGTGATCCACCTGCAGGTGGAGTCAGGCACGCTCAGCTGGGAGAGCTTGTCCTGAAGCAGAGCCGGAATGATGGTGTTGAAGGCAGAGCTGAAGTCAACAAACAGGATCCTGGCGTCGGTTCCTGAGGAGTCCAGGTGCTGGAGGATGAAGTGTCGGGCCACGTTGACTGCATCGTCTACAGACCTGTTGGCTCTGTAGGCAAACTGCAGGGGGTCCAGGAGAGGGTCAGTGATGGCTTTGAGGTGAACCAGCACCAGACGCTCAAATGCCTTCATAACCACAGAGGTCAGGGCGACGGGTCTGTAGTCGTTGAGTCCAGTGACTTTTGTTTTTTTGGTGACGGGGATGATGGTGGAGGACTTGAAGCAGGCTGGTACGTGGCATGTCTCCAGTGAGGTGTTAAAAATGTCTGTGAACACCGGAGACAGCTGATCAGCACAGTGCTTCAGGATTGATGGAGAGACAGAGTCTGGCCCGGCTGCTTTGCGGGGGTTCTGTCTCTTAAAAAGTCTGTTGACGTCTCTCTCAAGGATGGAGAGAGTCGTCACTGTGGAGGGGGGGGAGGGGGCTCTGAGGTGGGCAGTTGTGAGGCGCAGGCCTCTGCTGTGGCGGGGGCGGTGCAGTTGATGGGCTGGAGGGAGGTGTCACGGGGGAAGGTGTCAGGACCGCTCCATTGTCCATCAGAGTGTAGAGGATATATACCTTTGCTTGGCTTGTCTCAAATATTGTGTGCATATAGATTATGTGTAAGGTGGAAAAACACTGAATGAGAGTCGAAAACTTCAGCAGGGCACACTTGCGCCTGACTGATCTAATAACGATAACAGTGACACCCGAAGGAAGTCTTATGCACACCCCCCCCCCCCTTTTTCCCCCGCATCACGCATTGTTTAGAAATGGTCACATACAAAGAACTCATTATATTCGAAGTTCAGAAAGAGCAACTATAGACCTTAATCTCACCGGCAGATAGATAAGGGAAGGTCCAGATGGGGCCATTATTCTCAGGAATCATCCATGCCCCCTCACTGACCGCTTCACACACTGTCACACGTGAAAGGGCCTTTGTTTAACGACCTTCTTGAAATATCAGTTTCTTTACTGCACTGATAAGGCTCCGCGTGAGAAGCGAAAGGCAGGTTCAAAGAAAGAGACAAAGTAACACAGCTCTCTTCCTTTCTCACCACTTCTCACGAAACCTATGCAATCTTTGACGGGCCACAAGAACCAATGAAGGAGCGACAACGGCGGAAGCAGAGGAACGAGAACCAATGAGAAAACACCGCCCCCTTTTCTCCTGGCAAATCAGAACTGTTCCTGTTGCTTATTTCAATGGCCGCGCGCGCTCTGCTCAGCATCCTTTCTCCAGCGCTGAAGCCATTGGTGACAGGTCTGGTGTTGGGTCCATGTACATGATTGTCTATTTTGTATCTTGATTTTGAATAAACGCTTTATAGAGTTAAAGTAAAAGTCTACCGTATTTCTTACAGTGAGTACCGTCCAGGTGGTGTGACGCTGTCCAACTCCAACAAATGGTAGCAGAGGATGGTTGTGAAAGCCGGTCCAGAGACCTGAGGAGGACGAGCACCTGAGACCCCCGGACGGACCACTGCTTTCAAGGCCCACTCCAAGAAACTGATCAAACACCGGTGTCAACAAAAGGTAAAAACTGAACCTGTTTATTTTCAAATCAGTCAAATTGAATACTCTAAATTTGATCAGGAGTATTGGAAGTGAGTATTGAAACTGCAACATTTTTGACTTGATTTAAATAATAAAATAAAGCGTAAAAAGGGAAATCACGATACAGTTTGACAGAAAGACGAGTCGGAGCTCGCACGTATAAGACCTCGCAGGAGGCCGGTTCGGAACCGAAGACGAGTCGGAGCTCGCACGTATAAGACCTCGCAGGAGGCCGGTTCGGAACCGAAGGCGAGTCGGAGCTCGCCGTATAAGACTCAGAGGAGGCCGGTTCGGAACCGAAGACGAGTCGGAGCTCGCACGTATAAGACTCCAGAGGGAGCCGGTTCGGAACCGAAGACGAGTCGGAGCTCGCACGTAGAAGACTCTACAGAGAGCCGGTTAGGAACCGAAGCCAGGCGGACCCACATCAGAACACGTGTATGCATAAACTGTGAATGAATGTTGAATACCGGTGGTGAATAAAAGTTGTCAAAGTGGAATCAACAGAGCAGAGTCGAAACCTCACGGTGTCAACACAAGCTCTAGTCTGTTGAATTGCACGAGTGATAAATGAGGATTTATTGTTCTGAAAGGCAGGCTGCCGAGTAAAGAACACATTGTATGGCGATTATGCACTATGTTTAAAAGCAGTTACGAGTTTGAGATTGAGGAGGATACTGAGAAACAAAGAGGTAACTCCGCTTAACACTGAAAAATACAGAAGCAGAAACGTAAACACTGCGAGTGACAGTCAGCTGTTGGCGCTGGGGGCTCCGCTGAGGGCACGCGCATTCACAGACAGAGCAGCCCCTCCCCTACCCACTTCGCTGCGCGCGTCTGTCTCAGAGCAGAGCAGAGAGAGAGAGCGGAACGAAGCAGAACAGTGACTGAAGAATTCTTTTTGAAGATAATTATTAATTGATAGTGTGTGACCATCATCTTCCTTTCCGAAACATAGTTTTTTAATAAATACGTATTTAGACAATACTAACAGCAAACGGTCAATTGTAAGCACCCAGATAAAAATAAAAAGAACACAACAACAACAACACATAATGACAAGCCCACCCAAAGTGGAGATGACAGTGCGAGATTGGTTGAAAGAACGAGTAAAGGACAGAGCAGGCCTGAATTGGGCGGAAGTAAGCAAAGTATTCAAACGAGTAGAAGGAAGTTGGATACAAAGGGGATGGTTAAGACCAAACAATTCTCTCCCCAATGAGGAAGAAAGAGAAAGCATGAGGAAATGCATAGACAAGGATGTAGAAAATGCAAAAGACAGATATAACAAGATAAAAAAGGGTGTGAGTACAATTTCAACCCGTAGAAAGGCTAGAGTAGAAATAACAGAGGCTGAAGAAGAGGAGCAGGTCAAACTATGGGCCCTGGAGGAACTGGAACGTAAAATAAAATCAATGAGAGACGACAGGGTAGAGAAAGCTCAGCAGCAGGACAGCAGTCTATACCCACACCTAAGAGCCACTGATCCAAAAATAGACAGAGCAGGCCCAACAGCGCCTCCCTCATATCATTCAAGCAACCCATTCATGCAGATGCCGGTAATAGAAGTGGCAGATGGAGGACTAAAGGCCTCCATCTCAGGCATCGTAACACTTAATGCAGTGCAGGGACAGGTGAATGCAGACTTCAAACCCAGAACCACAGATGACAAAGAGAGACTAAGCAACTTGTCAGGGACAACAGAAGGACTGGAAGACATGACTACACGTACAGCAAAAACACCAAGCAACCAACAGGCACAAGATGAGCGTGAACAGGAAGCCTCCCTTCAAACAGGCACAAGCCACCCAATCTCACAGCACACTAGCACACCAACAACAGCAGAGGTTGAGAGAGAACAGCTGGCCAAGAGTAGCAGAGAACGACTCCAGAGGAGATATAGCTCAGGAGAGGAGCTCGATCTGAAAAACCGTACAAAAGAGATGCTGAGCAGAATGATAGAGACACTTGATAGACAGGAAAAAGAGAGAAAAACCAGAGAAAAGATAGACAGTCAGCAGAAATCAGATAGTGACGTAAACAACAACAGTGACGAAACTAGGTCAGCAGAGGGAGACAGTGAGCCAGAAGAGCATGAGGACCGGTCTAGAGCAGATGACTCACCACTAGGTAATACCGCCAGCTACAATGTGTGCGGCAGACTTGAACTCTCCCCTCCCACTGACACCTCCCCCCTCAGAACCAGATCAGGTCATCAGTATGAAAGAAGACGCTCACAGGGCGCACCTGTCTACAGGGACCCCATTTCACCTGACCTTTCACCTGTCACACAATTCCCATTGGTGCAAGCCCCCGGGCATGCCGCTGGGGTCATGGATTATGTTCCATACTCACCCGTAGACACAACAGCAGTACTGACAACATTACCCCCCCTGATGAACGGGGCTGATGAGTGGATCGCAGCACTTAAGGTGGCCACTACTGGAACAGACTTGGCTCTAGGCGACTTTCGCCGCTTTCTGGCAGGATGTGTGGGTGCAGCAGCCGCACAAACAATTTGGGAGAAGATAGGGGTTACAGAGAAACACCCGCATAACATAAGTCAGAATAGATTCCAAGAAGCACTCTACGGAGCATTACGAGGAAAATACCCCAGTAAACACACAGCTACCGCAGTCGAGGATTTTTCCTGGAACACAAAAGAGTCCCCAGCTGCGTTTATAGCAAGGAGTGAAGCTATATGGAGAAAGGCATTTGGAGAGGAACATACACAAACACCCCCAACCAGAAAAATGTATCGGGCCATGGTCATTAAGGGACTGCCAGACACCGTGCAGGTTCAGCTAAAGAATGTAGTGGGACTAAAAAAAATTTGTCCCAGGAAGTGTGGACTGATAATGTAATGCACTTCCTAGAAAACGTAGCTCCAGAGGTCCTAGAGCCTACTAATGCAGAAGCTCTAAAGTTAGAGCTTCTGAGACTACAGATTCAGAATGAAAAGAAAATCGCGGCAGATAATTCCAAAATAGCCAAAGATGACAAAGCCCAGAAGCAGCTGGTAGCCACACAAGAACAGTTAGCAAGTGTGCTGGGATCCATGCAGGAGGATCCAAAAACAGCTCCAGTCATGCAGGCAGTACAACAACAATTAGCCCCCCTTCCTCCTTCCTACCCTCCCCAACCCACATGGTCCCCACAGATGATTCCCCAGCCGTTGAATAACGGATGGTACGGACAGACTGACAACACACAACACCATAACGACTCCAACTATGTACCTGGTAGAGGAGACAAGAGAACAGGCCCATACAACTGTTACATATGTGAGGAGCCAGGGCACTTTGCCAGAGACTGTAAGAGGCCTAGAGGTAACTATTATGGAAAAGGTGGCAGAGGAAGAGGAGGAAGAGGAAGATACAGAGGAGGAAGTTATGGAGGACCTGGAGGTTACAACGGACCCCAGGAAGCCCCTGTACAACAACAACAGCCCCCCTTCTTGCAGCCAGCTCAGCAGCAAAATTCCCAACAACAGCCCCCCTCCTTGCAGCAGCAACAACAGCAGCTACATCCGCTCCCATATCAGCATGACCAATATCCTCCCCCACAAGCCAACCAGCCAAACCCATTACAGGGATGGCAGGGACAGTACTGAAGATGCCCACTGCAACACGAGGAAGAGATTTTCACTAATGAACCACTGGTCACCTTAACCATAAATGGACAAAACATAATTATGTTAGCCGACTCAGGAGCCACGTTTTCTAGTGTACAACAATCATTTCCTCCCTCAAACAAGGCCATCGCAGTTGTAGGGGTTTCAGGCCAGACACAGATGCAACGTTTCTCTGTTCCTCTATCAGTAGCCTGGAGAGATAAGAGCCTGCAACATTCCTTTCTGCTGGCCCCAAGCTGCCCTGCCAACCTACTGGGCCGAGACTTGTTACAAAAGTTGCAAGTATGCATATATTTGACTACAGAAGGAATACGCATTTCCCCTTGTGTACCTGAAAGCACGCCAGCTGAACCAATAAGAATATTATTTGTAAAAGATGGAGGACCTTCATCAATAACTCAGGAAGTGTATTGGCTGCGACTTTGCAGAACAGGCCCCGACACGCCCGCCATTCAGAAATATTTTATGGAAAACAAACATAAAATGTATTCACTGCACCCGTACATGACTCCACTGGACCATGTCCACTGTACCATGAGTGTCACAAATAATGATAATGAAATATATCAGAGCGACTGGGATGACAACATGCGTCCACTTCGCCCCACACTAACTTGCGAGTATATATATTGTGGCAAGGAGGGTGTGGCAGCAGGAGTCCAGCTGACTCCATGGCTGATGGAATGGTATAAACTACAAGACTCGTCCAACCCCCATGTCACACTGGCAGTAGGACATGGATATGAGTCAAGAGGGTTAGGCCCAATGATTAAACGCGCTCTCAACCTGACGTGGGAACCCACTACGGATCCCATGGTAATGAAAGCCTCAGATGAAGCAATGTATCGATTCAGTATAAACACAATCGAGAGTACTCTGCCTGAGCATATTCCTGTTCCTAGACACCATGGTCTCCCCTGTACAGATCACCCCTCAGCCCCCACCATGTTGTCTCAGGTACCCGACAGATTGTGGACCACCTCAGCTTTTGATGTTGGCCACATTGACGCGCCACCAGTAGTGGTACGATTGAGAGACCCCATCCGGCCGGTTTGGAGGTCCCAATACAAACTAAGCCCTGAGAAAATACAAGGCATCCAGCCCACCATTGATGGACTGATGAGAGCTGGTGTAATTTACCAATGTCAGTCAGCCTATAACACCCCCATTCTACCAGTCCCGAAAGCACAAGGAAAAGGATGGCGAATGGTGCAGGACTTAAAACCAATTAATGACGCCACGATACCTGACCCATTCCCCGTGCCAGACCCACATCTGACTCTGACTAATTTGCGACCCACTATGACATACTTCACTGTCATAGACTTGGCGAATGCATTCTTTTCCATACCTCTGGCAGTTGAAAGCCAACCCTATTTTGCATTCACACATGATGGTAAACGCTATACCTACTCTGTGTTACCACAAGGATACAGGGACTCCCCCGGTCTGTTCAACAAAGCACTGAAGGAACATTTGTCTGATCTAACGGTCCCAGCAGGTGTTGTGCTAATTCAGTATGTTGATGACCTACTGCTAGCGGCAGAAACAGCTGAGCTGTGTCTGGACATGACCCTGGCGCTCTTGACCCTCCTATCAGATAAGGGCTATAAAGTCAAAAGAGAAAAAGTGCAGTGCTGCAGACGACAGGTTACCTTTCTAGGCAGGCAGATTTCAGCAGAAGGACTCACTATAACTAACAGCCAAAGAGAAAGCATCCTACACCACACCAAGCCACAGACAGTCTCAGAAATGCTCTCATTTCTCGGCCTAACTGGTTACAGCCGTTCACATGTACCAGACTACACGGGAGTGACAGCCCCCCTAAGGGACATAGTGCGCATTGCAGGTCCAAGAAACATGACAGCCACCTTGGATTGGACATCAGAGGCCTCAGAGGCCTTTTCGACCGTTAAACAGATTTTGTCCCAAGCTGCGGCCCTCAGGAGCCCTGATTATGGCTCTCCCTTTCACCTTGATGTTTCTGAAAGGAATGGCTTTGTCAATGCCATCCTGTATCAGAAACAAAGAGGGGACAGGTGTGTATTATTGTACCACTCATCTAAACTAGATGTAGTAGAAACAGGACAAACCACATGCGGAAGGTATGTGGCATCAGTAGCCAAGGCACTAGACAAAACCGCACATATAACCATGGGACATGAAGTAGTGATACATACAGCACATGGTGTTGCAGCATTTTTGCTAAGCAAAGAATTCACATTCAGCTCAGCTAGAAAGACCAAGCTCCATAACACCTGTATGGCCTCTAATGTAACCTATGAGACAGGACTAAACAACATGGCAGACAGAGTCACGAATGGTCCCCCACATGTGTGTGAAGAACACGCAGTAAAAGAGAACAAGCTAAGGGTAGACCTGCATAACACCCCCTTAACAGACCCAGACATGACCCTATTCAGTGACGGCTGTTGCTATAGGACACAGGAAGGGAACAAAGCATCATATGCAGTGGTAGAGCAGACTGAAGAAGGTGAATATGAGATCAGGAAAGAAGGTGTATTACCACAACCAGCATCAGCACAGGTTGCAGAAGTAATCGCCCTGACTCAAGCACTGACTCTGGCCACAGGGAAGACAGCCAATATTTACACAGACTCTGCGTATGCACATGGAGCAGTACATATTGACGGCCCTGCATGGGTCAGACGACATTTTATCACCTCAAGTGACCAACCAATCAAACACAGAGCTCAGATGGAACAGCTACTAGACGCAGTACAGCTGCCCAGAAAAGTAGCCGTGATGAAATGTAAAGGACATGACAAAAATACCAACGACAATGTCAGTAAAGGAAATGACGCAGCAGACGCTGCAGCCAAAGCCATAGGAGGCTATATGCCAAGACAGATGATATGCAGACCAGAACTACCACAACAGACTGAACTAACTGAGAACGAGTTAGCGGAAATACAAGTTAAAGCAGGACCTTATGAGTGGTCGTCATGGAAAAGAAAGGGGGCAACTAGAGACTCCACCTCTAAAGAGGGACTATGGAGAAGCCATTCAAGATTCAAGATTCAAGATTCAAGATGTTTTATTTGTCACATACACACACAGGGTGTGCAGTGAAATGAAAGTGGCAATGCTCAGCAGGAATGTGCAAGGGCAACAAGTACACACTATTTACAATAAAAAACAACACAATATTTACAGTAAGTGTGTGTGTGTGTGTGTGTGTGTGTGTGTGTGTGCCTAAGAGGGGCAGTTGTGTGGGTCTATGTGGGGGGTCCTGGTGAGGTCGGAGTTCACAATCCTGATGGCCTGAGGAAAGAAACTCCGTCTCAGTCTCTCTGTTCTTGCAGCGTGACTACGGGGGCGCCTGCCTGACCGCAGCAGGTGAAACAGTCTGTTGTTGGGGTGGTGAGGATCCTTCATGATCCTGCCGGCTCTGGTTCTGCACCTCCTGGTGTACAAGTCCTGCAGGGTGGGGAGTGTAGTTCCAATAGTGCGTTCAGCCGTCCGCACTACTCTCTGAAACCTCCCTGTCCTGGCGGAACAGTTGCCAAACCAGGCTGTGATGCTTCCTGTCAGGACGCTCTCTACAGCTCCAGAGTAGAAGGACTGAAGGATCCTCTGGGAAACTTTAAATTTCCTCAGCTGCCTGAGGTGGTAGGCGCTGCCTTGCCTTTCTCACCAGAGTGTCTGTGTTCGTTGACCATGTCAGATCCTCGGTGATGTGGACTCCCAGGTATTTATACCCGCTCACCCTCTCCACAGTAGTCCCGTTAATCCCCAGTGGTGAGTACGTCCTCTGTTGTTGTACCCTCCTAAAGTCCACAATCAGCTCCTTAGTTTTGGTGACATTCATGATGAGGCTGTTGTCCTGGCACCAGGGTGACAGATCAGCAACTTCCTCCAGGTAGGCCTTCTCGTCGTTGTCGGAGATCAGGCCCACCACCACTGTGTCATCCGCAAACTTGATGATGGTGTTGGAGCTGAACCTGGCCACACAGTCATGTGTGTACAGGGAGTACAGTAGGGGCTGAGGACGCAACCCTGGGGATCCTGTGTTCAGGGTGAGGATTTGGAGGTGTGTCTGCCCACCCTGACCACCTGTGGCCTGGCGGTCAGGAAGTCCAGGATCCAAGCACACAGGGGTGTTCAGTCCCAGCTCAATCAGCTTGCCGGCCAGTCTGGAGGGACTATGGTGTTGAAAGCTGAACTATAATCAATGAACAGCAGTCTCACATAGCCCCCTCTCTGGCTGTCCAGATGAGAGAGTGTGGTGTGCAGTACCTGGGAGACAGCATCATCTGTGGATCTGTTTGGGCGATAAGCAAACTGCAGCGGGTCCACGGAGGAAGGGAGGAAGGCGCAGATGTAGTCCTTTATCAGCCTCTCAAAGCATTTCATGACCACGGAGGTGAGGGCCACCGGTCGGTAGTCATTCATACATGCTGGAGAAGCATTCTTGGGCACAGGGACAATAGTGGATCTCTTGAAGCAGGCGGGGACCACGGACTCCAGCCAGGAGAGGTTGAATATTGTGGTGAACACTGGAGCTAGCTGGTTAGCACAGGTCTTCAGTACTCGCCCAGATATGCCATCTGGACCTGCAGCTTTCCTGGTGTTCACCCTCAACAGAGCCCTCCTCACACTGTGCTCGGTCACAGAGAGTGTGTGTTCATCCAAAACAGTAGAACTCACCTCGGCTACGCTAACGGTGTTGTTGTTAGCCAGCGAGCTAGCGCTGTTGTTGCTAGCCTCAAACCGTGCATAAAATGAGTTCAGGTCGTCCGCTAGGGATGCGTCGGCACTCACCATAGCGGGGTCTGCTCTGGTAGTCTGTGATAGTCCGTAGCCCCTGCCATAGGCGCCTGGTGTCGCGCTGCTCCATCTGTGATTCCACTCTGTCTCGGTACTTCCTCTTGGCTTCCTTCACCGCCCTCCTCAGTCCATAGACCGCTGCCTTGTACTCGTCCATGTTGCGGATACAAGACCGGAGTTATAGGCAGCAGTACGGGCGTTCACAGCTTCACGGATGGATCTATCAACCCACGGCTTTTGGTTAGGAAAGACCCTAACTTTTACCGTGGGGACGATGGTGTCCGCTAAGCGTTGCTATGAGGCTCATTGCTACTTCAAACTCGCTGGCGTCACTGGAACTGGATTGGATCATGTCCCAGTCGGCGACACGCAGAAGCGTCCTGTAGCTCAGCCTCTGATTGGTCAGACCACCGCGTTCGTTCCTCGTCACTACCGCTTCGCGTGATCTTTGTCGGTACTCGGAAGCAGAAAAATGGCGGCATGGTCTGATTTGCGAGCGGAGGAGAGAGACAGCCTTGTAGCCTCTCTTGAATGGCGTATAGCAGTGGTCAACGTTCTTTCCCTCTGGTAGCACACGTAATCTGCTGGTGAAAGTTCCGCATGAGTTTCTTTAGGTTTGCCCTGGTGAAGTGCCCAGCCACCACCACAGCGGCGTCCGGATACTTGTTCTGATGCCGACATAACACATCATGTAGGTCCGATAGTGCTACGTCGGTGTCCGCTTGTGGTGGAATGTGAGCGGCTGTGGTGATGACCGAGCTGAACTCCCGGGGAAGGTAGAATGGGCCGGCATGAGATCGTCAGATGTTCCAGGTTCGTGAGCAGGAGCGAGAAAAGAGTCTTAATGTTCTTGGGGTCGCACCACATGTTGTTAGTCATGAAGCAAACCCCTCCACCCTTAGATTTACCAGACTCTTCCGTTCTGTCTGCACGGAAAACAGAGAAGGACTCGGTTGGGCATATGACTCGATCCGGCACCAGCGGGTCAGCCATGTTTCCGTCAGACAAAAGATGTTACAGTCCCTCATGTCCCGTTGGAATCTGATCCTTGCCCTAACATCATCCATCTTATTTTCCAGAGACTCGGCGTTAGCAAGAAGGATGCTGGGCAGAGGTGGACGGTGAGCTTGAACTCTCAGTCTGTTCAATTCGCTCCGTTTCCCTCGATGTTTTCGTCGTCTCCCCGTAGTAGCGGCTCCACTGTTGTTGATGTGGTTCGCTCGTACGATCTCTGCCGGCCACGCTGGATCGATGGAAAAAGTGGACAAAAACCCTTGTTTTGCGCAAAAGTTTATGTCCAAAAGTGTGCTGTGGTCGTATGCTGTTAGTGCCGATGTGTTTGTGGCAAAGAAAACATTAAAAATAAACACAAAAACTAAAAGAGCGCACAATCTCCGCGGAGCTACCTCGACGGCGTCTGGACACAGCCGCGCCATCTGTAAAACCGATGGCCGAATAGTGGCTCCTGCCCAACTCGTGCCCCTTCTGCTAAAAGATGCACATGGCCTCACACATGAAGGAAAAAAGAGAACATTGACAAATATCAATCACCTCTGGTGGCATCCACATATGGAGAGTATGGTAAATTTATATTGTGATGAATGCACAGTATGTGGAAACCATAACATAAAAAAGCCGTTCCAGTCCCCCATGGGATCCTACCCTGTTCCCTCAGCATGCTTCCAAGAAATCATGATAGACTACACAGACATGGGACCAGATAATGTAGTCGCAGGAAAGAGATATCTGTTGGTAATGGTAGACAGGTTCTCTAAGTGGGTGGAGGCAATCCCGACCAGAAAAGAAGACTCGCTTTCCGTGGTAAAGTGGTTGAGAAATGAACTCATACCCAGGTACGGAATGCCCAGAGTAATCAGATCAGACAATGGAGCACATTTCAACAGCAAACTGCTGGCAGAAGTTGAGACCTCACTTGGGATTTCCTATAAGTATGGTTCGGTGTATCATCCTCAATCTCAAGGTCTGGTAGAAAGAGCAAATCAAACAATCAAAGGGAAGATAGCTAAGGCCTGTGAGGGAACCAAGTTGACATGGGTTCAGGCATTACCTTTAGCTCTGATGTCCATGAGAACATCACCAGGTGCCAAAACGCATTTGACCCCTCATGAAATACTGACGGGAAGACCAATGCCAGGGCCACCCAGAGACGGAGGTCACGTGCCGCCTCTGGATGTCCAAATGATTGAAATGAGCGACTACATGAAAAAGCTAACATCCCTTGCCAAAGCTCTCTCCCTGCAGGTGTTCAGGGCCCATGCGACACCAGCGGAGGAAGAACAACAGAGTAAGGTCAAAATTGGCGATTGGGTCAGGGTCAAAGTTCACAAAAGAAAGTGGACTCAGCCTAAGTGGACTGGACCGTACGAGGTGAAGGAAATTACGACACACTCGGTCCAGGTCAAAGGTAAATCAGGAGCACCTTGGCACCACTTAACACATTGCGTCCCAGCTAACGCCCCCACTAGGTCCCTGACGGAGGTCAGAGCAGACTTACAGAATGTCGAGGGAAGTACCGAGAGCACTTAGACGCTGCCTCGGCGACCCCGATGCCAATCCGGCCGAAACAAGGAGGTTTCAACCTCGAACCCTGAAAGAGATGGGTTTTGGAACAAAAACAACAGCCATAATAGCAGTAGCCTGCGGTCTGTTGGTGCTACTTATATTAGGAGGATTCGCCTGGAAAGAACACATAGAGATAGATAGACTCACACACGACGCCATCCTACTAGCTAAAACACTTCACGCCACGCAACCCAGAACTAAGTAGAGAAAAGAGATCCCCTGCAAGCACCCCCAATCACGAGAGAGCATGCGACGCATACTGGGTACTTAATTACACTAGGAACAGTACCACATCCTTCACTTTTGACTTATGTGAGGTAATTGGATGTGAAGGGAACCCATTAAAATGGAGTGACAATGACGTTTATCTCCGATTTTGAGAATTTGCCGCTGATCTCCGCAATCTTCCCAGTCACTCCCATCAAGAATGTGGATAGAATAAATTATATTTGGTATACCCTCTTAAGATTGACCAACCACACTCGCGATGGCCTGGAAGCAACCGCAGAACAATTGGCCCCCACCTCCACCATGGCAATCCAGAATAGAATGGCGCTGGACATGCTGTTAGCGGAGAAAGGTGGAGTATGCGCCATGTTTGGAGATTTATGCTGCACTGTCATCCCCAACAACACGGCCCCGGATGGTTCTATGACCAGAGCCATTTCCCAGCTTAAAGCCCTCTCCAAAGAGATGCATGAAGCATCGGGAATTGACAACCCGTTCTCCAACTGGTTAGAGGCCACCTTTGGCAAATGGAAAACATTAATCACCTCCCTGTTCATGTCACTAGCAGTACTTATAGGCATCCTGGTCACGTGTGGATGTTGCTGCATCCCCTTTCTGAGAGCCATGGTGGCCAGGCTCATCACAGCAGCACTAACAAAAGAAAAGCCTCCTCCACCCTATGAACAGTATCCCCTGCTCCAGCCCGACCAGGACGACGCAGACGAGATCGAGTTCGAGACCACCGGATAAAGACCCCAACGACAGCCATGGACGACGTTGACCCACAGAAAGCAGACGGGGACCAGGAGGATGCAGACGTAGCAGACGAGGACCAGGAGGATGCAGACGTAGCAGACGAGGACCAGGAGGATGCAGACGTAGCTGACGAGGACCAGGAGGAAGCAGACATCGCTGACGCAGACCAGGATGATGCAGATGACGCTGACGCAGACCAGGATGATGCAGACATCGCTGACGCAGACCAGGATGATGCAGACGACGCGGACCCAGCCAGGGTTGAAGCAGACGAGATGCAGCGGGGACCGGATCGTCAACTGGGTTTCAGGTTACCAACCTGCCAGCCATCAGCCGTTAGGGTGAAAGACCCAGGCTCACCTGACCACTCCCAATTTCACCTCTTTCCTTCTACACCTGCACACTACAGATTCAATGCATGCAGACCCACTGATTTTCCTGAGATAAAAGAGCTAGATCACGGGTGGGTCGGGGTGCCACATGACAGAAGCCACGCCCCTATTCCCATCCCCAACCGAAGCAGACTCTCCCCTCGAGAAGCAGGTATCGAGACAGAGCCACTGTGCGCGATATGGCATGAGCATTTTCAGTACCTGCAACAATGGGCTGTTACTCACCCCTTCTTCACTGGCTACCCTCCCGCCTTGAGCCTCACGAGCTTACAGGTCCTATGGGATCTCAGTCTAGGCAACGTCAGGAAGAAAGAGCTTGACGTCAGGGAGTGGCACTGGCCGTACCAAGCAGTCGAGGACTGGGCGGTCATTAATACGGTAACTCAGTGCACCACGGTTTCTGGCCTACAACTAACTCAGGGTATAGATGTCCTCGTGTGTACCGGCGCCCCATGTCCCTTAAACATAGCCCCAACTTTTTATGGGCTGAGAGAATGGGAGAGCGTGTCACTAAATGGACTTGAGCTCCATACAAACAGGCCTCAGTACCCGCCTTCCTCCCCTCCGGTTCTCCGTTGGGCACAGCGAGAGCGAGACGAAAGAGAAAAACCCCTTCTCCTGCCCCCTCCTGATGATCGGGAGATAGCCGGGGACAGGGAGATCCATAGGCGCTTGGCAAAGAAACTAGAGTTCTTTCGGACCGTGGCACGTAGCCGCTCAGTGCGGCCAGGCCAAGATGAAGATCTGGCATAGAGAGGGAGATAAATATTCCCGGAGTGAAGGTTCACATCCAGCGGATGTGAAAAGAGGGATTTGTAGAGGATATATACCTTTGCTTGGCTTGTCTCAAATATTGTGTGCATATAGATTATGTGTAAGGTGGAAAAACACTGAATGAGAGTCGAAAACTTCAGCAGGGCACACTTGCGCCTGACTGATCTAATAAC